>NC_062213.1:196768762-197029119 GCF_902686445.1 Sciurus carolinensis | reverse complement strand
CCTGCCACCTGGGCTCTCTGCCCTCCGATGCCTTGGGCTGGGCGTTTGGCATGGGTACGGGGCTTGAGGGGCCACGGTCTGTCTTGCCCCTTCCTGTCATCCGGCCATGGCGGCCAGTAGCTGTGGAGCACGCTGGACCTGGGTGGTGGCAGCAGAGGTCCAAGCAGGACTTGGGGAGAGCCGTCTCCGGGTGGGACAGTGAGGACATCGCCTGAGGACCAGCCGGGCACCTGCTCTGTTCCCTGGCCCTTCCTTTCAGCACCGAGAGCGCTGGACAGCTCCCCGGGCGTCCCGCTTCCGTCTGCGCCTCATTCAGGGTCTCCTGTTCCTAGAAGCCAAGGGGGCGGAGAGGGCCGGGCTTCCCCCAGCCCTGGAGGCAGCCAGCCAGGGACGGATCTCTGTTCCCCGCTTGGTGCTGCGTCTGGAAGCACCGCCCTCCCTCGTTCTGTGGCCCCATCTATACTGCGTCAACAATAGTACTTAACCTCATAAGGCGAGCGCGGGAATTAAAGCCATTCATCTGTCCCATGAATATTCATAAGACTCCTCTGTGCGCCCCCGCCCTTCTAGACTCTGTTAAATTGAAGGATGTTTAGAAAGTGCAGAGCTGGGCCTGTAGTAGGTGCTCAGTAAGGATGAATTTTCTCTGAGTCACAGCAGGGCTGGGGCTGTGGCAGGGTGCTTGCCGGGCATGCGCGAGACCTTGGGTTTGGAAGAAGAAGAGGAAGAAGAGGAAGAAGAAGTTCATGGCCTCCAAAGCCCTTCCCGCTCCTGCAAAGGTTCCGGTCCACCCTGTCCTTTGTTCCTTGTTGGTCTGGGGACTGAGCCCAGGGACACGCCACCTCTTAGCGACACCCCAGCCCTTTTTAGTTTTTATTTGGGGACGGGGTCTCGCTAAGTTGCCCAGTTTGGTCTTGAGCTGTGATCCTCCTGCCTCAGCCTCCCGAGTGACGGGGATTGCAGGTGTGTGACGGCACCTGTCCATCCTGCCCTTGGGTCCCCTTGTCCCTGAAGCTGATAGAATCCCCCGAAAGGTAGTCACTCTCAGGGAGCTTCGGGGTTTAAAGAGGCCCTAAAACCAGAGTGGTAGGTGGGTCTCGCTCTTTTCTCTAATCTGATGAGTTCTTGGCTCTCACCCCATTTCAGTCCACTCCCCCCGCCCCACAGGCCGGGCACTGTGGCCTCCCTCCAGGAGAGAACCACATGGAACCAGAAGGACACAGATGGAAGGGGACACGGGCCTTGCTGCCCACCGGGGACAGAGAATGGGTCTGACTCCCTTCCTAGGACTTGATGAGGCGGACACAGCCCCAGGGGTGGGTGCAGGCAGAACCCTCTCCGCCACCCTGTGCTCCTGGGGCACCCCCCTCACCCAGCGAGCCAAGCCCCGAGTGGCTGGGGGAGCCTGCAGCTCTGTGTCCCCGGGAGAAGTTCTGCTGGGGAAGAGGGTTGGCTGTAATCCGTGCTTAATTTCTCCAGGGCCTCCGTTATAAATTCCAGAACTCTCCCCGTCAAAACATGACTCATTCCTGGGACCGCAGCCCCCACCTGGGAGTGGAAAGCCCCTGCTGTTCTCGCTGTCTTTTGTCACCACTAATAAAGGCTCGGCAGTAGCGTGGCTGCTGTGGGTGGGCCTCCCCTCTCCCGGGTGCCTCCGCAGGATGGTGCTGGCTGGCGGGGCTGCTTTTCCAGCTCCGTGACACTCCCATCTGCAAGGCTGTTGAGCTGGGGGCCATGTGCAGAGAAGGGGCCACTGTGCAGGGTTAATTAGGCCTTTGATGATGCTGATGAGGGTAGACGCTCTATGATTCATGGAGAAAAGAATGGGTTGGTTAAAGTAAATAGACCCAAATTGCAGGTGTGGTGTTTAACCTGCTGGCGAGAATGTGGAGATCTGTGATTTGTTCTCCTTCCCTCACCCAGCCAGCGGAACAGTCCCCCAGAAAGGGGGCGGCAGGGCGGTGAAACCCTGCGCATCACCCCCACCTCCACCAGCTGTGCAGCCCTGGGCAGATTACTTAACCTTTCTGGGCCTCACTTTCCATATCTGCAAAATGATCCTGTCTGTGGGGCTGGAGGCACAGCTCAGTGGAAGAGAGCTTGCCTAGCGCAGGGAGGCCCCGGATCTGAGCCCCAGCGCCAGCCACATCTGTACGATTACATGGATCTGCACTGAGCACAGGCCTGGCCACCAGGAGGCCATTCAAGTTTGGGGGGAACATTCCCAGTGGTGGTGTTATTTTATCTAACATCTTCACCATTACGTATTCATCAAAGCTGCTCCCCGGGAGCCTGGCGAAGGCATTAGCTTATTGCCTCTGCAATGAGCAACCAACCTGGCTTTTATCTCTCTGAGTCGAGCCTGTTTCCAGCCACCCAGCTCTCTGCCTGCCGGTCGCGGGGTCTCACTCCAGGTAGGACATGGCGAGCCTGCGCCCGCACTGGAGGCAGGGGTGCCTACGGAGTGCTGGTCCTGTCCCAGGAGGGAAGGCAGAGGAGCATCGTGAGTCTGCCTGATGAGCCCGGACAGGAGAGGCTCAAGGAGCAGCCTCTGGCCTCTGGCCTCTGTCGCCGTCTGGCTGTGACCTTAGGCTGATTGCTTCATGTCTCTGAGCTCCATCTCCTTGTCTCTAGGACAGGGATGCTCCTGCATGGAGCGTGAGGGATGATGGGAGCCACTGTGAGCCGGATGCTCGGCACAGCGCCTGGCACCCAGGGACGAGCAGAGGATGCTGGCTGCTGTCGGTGTCACTGTGAATGTGATGTTGACATTCTGACCCCTCCTACCTGCTCCAGCGGGGACCATGGGCATTAAAACCGCAGGGGTCACCGTGGGCTTACCTGTCCTGTCTGGGGAGCTGCTGCCACATGCTTCTGCCTCTCTGGTTGGAACCTTTGAGGTGGCCCCTGGTCAGGGCGAGAAGCCGCCTCGCTGCCAGCTCCTGGGGACTCCCGGCAAGGGGAGAACGGCAAGGGTCTGCGCGGACCCCTCAGCAGAACCGCTGAAGTCCGGGGCACCCTGGAAAGCCAGAGCAGCAGCAGGCCACCTTCCTGCGGTCGCTGCCGTCCCTCTGGGGCTAGCTCTTCTTGCCTGCTCCAAGGCCACCCCTGCCGGCCACCATTTCTCACCCCGCTTCCTGCCAAGAACTCCTGCCTGTCCGCTGCAGTGTGCGCGGGCCATGTCGCTGTCACAGGGCCCCTCTGCCTGGGGCCTCCTCTGGCTCCACCTCGCCCAAGCCAAGGCCGAGGCCCTGCTGCACCCGCCCCCCGCTTTACCATATGTGAGTGAGTCTGCGCTAGAGCTGAGCCCCACGTCCCTCCTGCCGAGCCGCGCAGGCCTGCCACCCGCCAGTGCCGTTTGTTGAGTGAATCCTGAGGGCCTCTCCCTCCCTGAGAGCAGGTCTGTGGTCTGCACAGAGAAGGGGCGGCTGGCTCTTCCCTCTCTCTGCGCAGGAGCCTCCCGCACCCAGCAGGGTGTGATGCAGGTTGGCTGCTTGTGGAATTTTCTGGCACAGAGTTAAAGATCGGAATGGTCTCCTGGTGACATTGATGGATCCGACTTTCTGGGAGGTTTGAAAACCTGTCATCTTCAGGGATGTGTGTTGAGTTAGCTGCCCGGTAGAACTTTCCGTGGCGGGGAGACGGGTCTGAGGAGGAGATGAGGGCGAAGCCTCGTGTGCTGGGTGCGCTTGAGGCCGCTCACTTCTTAGCAGCCGCACCCAGGTCCATATCAGGGTGCCGCCCGTTTCTGCACGGCCTCCCGGGGCCTGGGCTCTGGAGCTGCATAGAGGACTAGCTCCTGGCCTCCAGGGCTCTCAGAAGGACCCGCCTCCACCTGCCTTTCCCACCCAGGCCGTCACTCAAGGCTCCGCCAGCGGCCCTACCACGCGGGACGCCCCAGCACACCCTGCACCGCCCTGCACCCCGACACGCAGCTCCTCCCTCCCCCCTTCTCTGTACCCAGGCGGCCTTGGCCCTGGGAGGCCACGAGTTGGGGCACCATCTTTACGTCTCACATATTTTGAGAGCCCGAGCTTGACCTTGCTGGACTTGACGGTGTCCACGGGAGTCCAGGAACGTGCCTTGGAGTTGGGGACAGCAGAAGAGCCAGGGGGAGGGTGGCCGGGCCGCGTCACGAGGTGGAGACCAGGAGGAAGACGCGCACTGAGGTTTGCTCTTTAATACCCGAGCCCCCGAGTCACTCCTGGGGGGGAGGTCGCACGTCACAGCACCGCTGCCCCACTGTGCCTGTCCCCTGCGCCTGTCCCCTGCGCCTGTCCCAGAGCCTCCGCTACAGGTGTGCTCTCGGGGACCACAGGCCCGGGGCGAGTCCCGGCTAGTCAAGCTCTGTGTCCTTGGACGAGTTGGATGATGTCCACATCTGCCTGAGGCGTAGGACCCAAGGGGAGCCCTCGGGAAACCCAGGGCACGAGCGCCATCTTTCATTGATGCTAGGAAGTCAGAACGTCGTAGGGGACGGAGGGCAGGACACTCGCACTTCCCTAAGCTACACATGGGGAAACTGAGGCCCCGGGAGCCTCCGCAGAGAAGCCGGTCACTATCTCCCAGCCTGTGCTCTCCCAGGTTCAGGGCCACCGAGTCTGCCCCGCCCTCCCCGGGGGCATTGAACCTGGCGTGACTGAGTCCACCTCCGTGGCACCTCTCAGGGGCATCTGGGGACGGCCGTGGACCCGCCGTTTGGAGACAGACTCTGGTTCTGCAAGGCCGGCCTCTTCCCACCACGCGGCTGTGCCCATGTCCCCCCCCATCCACACACCCTGTCACTCTCCTGCAGAGGGGACGGGAAGGAAGTTGCCTGCGCAGCCTGGTGACTCCAGGGCGAGATTTAGTGGCGGAGCTGCAGCGGGGTCTCGCATTGCTGAGCCTTCATTACTTCTACAAAATATGTTCCGCTGGGCTCACCCGCGGCCATAAAGCGCCCTCAGTAAATAATTAAGCTCCGCTTGTCAAGGGGGCCGCGGGGGGGGAGCACGGGGCTGGGACTCGGGAGTCCCCGGACCCTCGGGCTGTCTCGGATCCCCGCGACCTTGGGTGGAGCCCGTGACCTTGGGCCGACATCCTCTTCCCCTCTCTGGGCCTGGCTTCCCTGGGAGCAGGAGGAGGAGGTTGGTCCCAACGTCCTGGCCAGCTCTGGAGGTCCCCGGCTGTGCCCCTGGGCCCTCGTCCTCCTATTGGTTCTTTGTTGGCCCAGCTCCAAGCGCTCTCAGCCCCTTGGGAAGCAGAAGCTTCGCGTCGCTGGCAGCCGCCGCCCGGGACAGCGTCACAGTCCGGGGCAGAAACCACCCAGGAAGCAGACCCCACCGCAGAGGAGCCCAGCGCTCCGGGCAGGGCCGGGGCGGCCAGCTACCCTGCCTGGGGGGACCCGGGGCTGAGCCCGGGAGAGTGGGCAGGAGTCAGACCAGGAAGGACGTCCAGGACAGCGGGAGTGGCCGGTGCTCAGGGGAGCCCAGGCCGCAGAAGGCCGGCCAGGGTTCCAAGAGCGGAGCTGCAGGGGGACCTGGGCACTTGGATGTCTCTCGGGGACCACGGCTTTATCCTGAAGGTGGCGGAGCCTCCAGAGTTGGTGCCTTAGGCTGTGACACCCCAGCCTGGAGAGGAGGCTGGTTGGGGTGGAGTCCGTCGTCCCCTGTGCTGCCCCACTGTCCCTCCAGTGTCCTTCCCTGTGTCCGGTGGAACTCAGTGGAGAGTCAACCTGCAGGGTTGCTGGAACAAAATACCACAGCTGGCCGCCTGGGCCCGTGGACAGGTATTCCCTCCTAGTCTGGAGGCCACCAGCCCAAGGTCAAGGTGCCCCCTGGTGGCTTCCTCTGGGGCCCCTTTCCTGGGCCTCGCCTTCCCTCAGCGCTCACCTACGGTGTCCCCTCCTCTCATAAGGACACCAGTCATGTCAGACCAGGGTCACTCTCAGGGCCTCATTGTACCTTAATTACCTCTTCAAAGTCCCTGTCACCAAAACCAGTCGTATTCGCAGGGCCTGGGGACTAGGACTTCAGCCATCCTGCCCAGACCACGGAGGGTCCCCTATTGTTCATGGAGGAAGAGTCGGTCCCTTGAGCGCCCCGGAGGTTTCCATGGGAGGGAGGATTCCTGGAATGTTCCGGCAGGTGGAGGGGCACTCCCACCTCCCCGGCTGCGGCTTGGCTGCTGTGAGCTGGGACCGTGTGCTCTGGGCCTGGCCAGGTTCCGACCTCACCGTTGCCTCGCGGGGACCCCTGGGAGTCCTCAGAGCCCCAGCCCCGTCGGGGGTCCTGCCGGCAGTCTGCGGGTGGCCTGCCTCCCCAGCTCTGCTGTGCAGAGGCCTCGCCCTCGGGCCCCTCCTGATCGGCCCCCACCTGGGGCCTGGAGTCACTTTGCCCTGAAGACCCCGCCTTGGCCCCCACTTCACCATCCCAGCTCTTCTGGGAGGGGTCACGTGTCAATGTCAACGCTGTGTCCTGCCTGACCCAGGCACCCGGGCCACAGATCCAGCTCTCTGCGTGGTCTTGCTGAAGACCCCCTGGCCACCTCCTTGCAAATCCTGCTTGGGTGGCCTCGCGCCCCACCTAGGAGTGGGGCTGTGATTGGCACCTGTTGTCTCGAGCCTCATCCAAAACTGAGGGCCAAGTAATTCCTTCTTTTTATTCGGTGCCAGGAATCCACCCGCGTGCTCTACCACGGCACTTTCCGGAAGTTCCTGTGCACACATCCGCAGCCCCCCGCGAGGGCCTTTGCACGTGCTGCCTCCTCTTCCTCTGCCTGAACTCTCTGCCTGTGGCTGAGTCCTCCTGCAGTGACCTCAGACACCTCTTGATGTGTCCCGCCTGCCTAGCTGGTGATGGTCAGGCTGCTCTTTTCCTTCCTTGGGGTGTTTACCGAGACCTGGGATGATTGGTCTGCTCGCTGGCTCACTGTCCCCTCCATACCCTTCACTCATTTCCTCCCCAGCCTTAGCCCGTCAGCTCCTGTTTGGCCATCGGGTAGCCCCAGGGCTGGCGGCGTTCCTGGCACTAGGCTGGAACTCAGTATGAATGTGTTGGCTGATCTTTCCAAGACCGGATCAGCCAGGGCCAGAGGTCACCGTCTGGCACGTAGGATTGCTCAGAAGGGCAAGAGCCTGTCTGTCCAGCAAGCTCCCGCTGGAGGACCGAGGGCCGGACCTCAGATGCCCAGTTCCACAGGAGCCCAAGGGCCTCAGATGCCCAGTCCCGCAGGAGCCCGAGGGCTGGCCAGGGTGGGTGTGACTCAAAGCAGGAAGAAGCAGGAGGTGGCATGCAGGGCGGATGCCAGGGGGTGCCCCAGGCCTGCTGGGAGCCACGCTGGGTTCCAAGATCGTCCAGGAGTAGCAGAGGCCAGCGGGGAGAGGGAGCCTCCCCTGGGAGAAGCAGCGGCGGGGCTGTGGGGAGCCGAGGGGCCAGGGAAGGGGCCGGGGGGGCGGGCAGAGGCCTGGGGGTGGAGGTCTGCAGAGACAGCCACAGGCCCTGGCAGGAGGGGCGGCGGGAGTCCAGGGCTGTCCTCCCAGGCCTCAAGCAGGCGGAGGCTGGCGGCCTAGTGTCCTGGGCCACACTCACTCTCCTTGGCCCTGATCATCGTGAGAGCATTTTAAATAAGCCATTTACTTGGTGGGAGGGGCACGGTCCTCGAGCCACCAGATGTGCCCGGGTGCTGGGTGCTGGGTGCTCTGCTGGACACCAATGCCTGCAGGTGCGGACGGGGGGCCTCCCCAGGGAGGCCGGCAGATGTCCCTGCAGCACTTCCAGATGGCCTGGGAGTCCCAGGGCGACCTTGGCCCTCAGTGGTGGGCGATGGTGGACAGACTCAGCTCCCTCACGGTCCCTCATCCTGGCCATGGCTCCGAGGTGCCCACGGTCTTTCGGAGGGTCCAGGTGGGGTGGCGGCTGCACGGTGGGACTGCTCTTCACTCCCCAGCAGCCTTCCTGCCTCCTCCGCCTCCCTTTCCCTCGCTCTCCTTCCGGGGGTCACTTCCTTAGTAAGTGACTCACCCCCAGATTCTTGGCTGCTTTTGAAGAGACCCCATAAGAAAGGTGGTCGGGAGAAGATGGGCGTGTCTTCCTCACAGAGTGACAGGTTGAGAGAGGTCGAGCCGCTCCCCTCAGGTCACTCAGCACTGAGCCCCCCGGGAGCCCAGTCCTGGCGGATGAGGAGGTGGAACAGGAGCTGGATCTCTGGGGTGGCTGCTTCCTGGGGCCGTGTTTATAGCTCAGCAAGGGTGACAGTCTACACTTCCCAAGGACAGGCAGTCCCTGGGGCCACGCCTATCTTGGCTTCCAGAAGATTCTGCAGGGGGCTAAATTTAGAAGCAGCAAAGCTGCCTGAACTCCAGGGGGGTCTCACAGGGCGGGACTCAGCGCACCAGGCAGGGACAGTCCAAGGGCAGAGGCGTCAGCTCAGCCCTGTCCAAGGCTGCGGCCCCCAGCTGGTGGGGCAGAGCGGCAGGGCCAGCAAGACCCTGCAGGGGAGGAAGCAGAGCAGGAGGGGAGTGGCTTCCCCCTGCGGAGCCCCCACCTCCTGTGCAGATGGCGCAATCAGCAGAGGCGGCAGATGAGGCCACTGGAGAGAAGGAAGGGTCCCCTGGGGGCCTGTCTCTGTTTTAAGCAGCCCACAGCGTCTGATTCCTGGGGGTGAACTGTGTATTTAAGCGCGGAGGGTGGGGCTGCAGCCGGCAGGATGGCGCTGGGCCAATCAGCCCCTGCTGCAGGGCGGGAGGGGCGGGAGGGGGCACTTCCTGTGGCAGAGGCCACCCCCTGCCCTGCCTCCCTCGGGGGGCGCACTTGACTCTGAAAGTCAAGGGCCTGTGTTCAGACTCCCAGGCCCAGGGCTCAGGCCACCACTGTCCCTGCGACTGCAGGGAACAGCGGGATCCTCAAGTATTCCTGGGACTCTAAGAGGGCAGGGCCCGTCAGCCTTGCTCATGAGGTATACAGCAGGTGCTCAGTAAGTGTGTGTGGATGGAATATAATAGGAGGGGAGAAGCTGGGACGCGGGCTCCTGCCACGCCGGGGTGCTATTTCAGCCTGGGTCCCTGCTCCTCCCTGGGGTGTGGTACAGACCCAGGTGCAGAGGGTCCCCAGCCCCTGGCCCAGAGCAGGTGGTAGGAGATGGTCGAGCCCGTGTCCCCTGGATTCTCTCAGCCCTGCTTCTACCTTGTGGCCTCTGGATGTGGGGACACATTCTGGGCCTTGGGGACCACAGGAGTCTTCAGCTCTCCCCTCTGAGCCGGCCCCTTCTCTGTGGCCCTCACCCCACTCCCTCCTGGGTCTGCAGGTGACAGGCAGGAGCCAGTGGTGGGGACCACTTTACAGAGCTGCCATCTGTTTGGGAAAAAGCTGGTCTGGCTTTATTTTGGGGGCGGGGGGAGCTCTGTCGGCCTCCCTCTTGTCCCTTGTGAGGCTGAGCATAGCACCTCGTTTGGCCTGGGGGGACCCACGAGGAGGCCCATCCCAGGGCGCCTTGTGGCCGGCTAGCTGGCCTGTGTCCTCCGCTGCCCTTCTCAGGGCTTGTGTCAGCCTCCCTGCCTCAGTGCTCTGGGGTCGGCCTCCCCCGGACCAGGCACCCCTGGGTTGAGTGGCCCACCTCACCCTCTGTCCCCTCTAACTCCCTCTCAGTCCTCTTCTGCCCCTGGACTGGCCTGCGCCACAGCCACCCAGGCAGGCGAGGGCAGGGACGTGGCGAGGGTGGTGGAGTCTTTGCGGGAGCCGGGGACTCCAGGGGGCCTGAACTGCAGCTTCCTGGGGGCGGGGACGGGCCAGGGCCTAAAGGTCTGCCCGAGGGCCCTGGAAAACAGCCATCGCCACCCAGCCGGGCCCCTGCGCACGATAGAGGCCCATGGATAAATGGCCAGCTGTCTCTGGCTGGGCCGCAGCCCTGGGCGGGCACTGCCCAGCTGCCCACAGAGTGTTCTGGGCTCACGGGTCTCCCTGCACCAGGAACCCTGGACCCTCAGGCAAAATGCTGGATGCTCCAGACTGAAGGAGGGATGGGAAGGGGAGGCCTCTTCCAGTCCTGGTGACGATCCTTCTGGGGTCCAGGTCTCAGGTCTTGACCCCTGTGCTGGGAGGGGGCCAAGACTGGACCAGATATTTTCTGTTTCTTTAGATCAGGTGAAGCTGCTCAGAGGGCCAAGTATGCTTATGGGAGAGAGAGAGAGAGAGAGAGAGAGAGAGAGGGAGAGAGAGAGAGGGAGAGGGAGATTGATTCTGAGGTTTTGAGAGAGTTTGGGAATTGGTCACATGGAGGCCAGTGAGGCTGAAATCTGTAGGGGAGACCGGCAGGAAGCAGGGAGTCCACTCAGGTAAGAACTGAAGTCGCAGGTTTTTTTGGTGCTGAGGATTTCACCCAGGTCTCTTTATTACTGAGCTACGTCCCTGATCCTTTCTATTTTTTATTTTGAGACTGGATTTTCACGAAGTTGCTGAGGCTGGCTTTGGACTTGCGATCCTCCTGCCTCAGCCTCCTGAGTCTCTGGGACTGCAGGCCTGCACCCTAATACCTGACATCTATGCTACATTCTCGGGCAGAACTGCTGCTTCCTGGAATCTCAGTCTTTGCTCTCGGGCCTCAGCTGATTGGTGGAGGTCACTCACATTATGGAGGGCAATCTCCTTTACTTGAGTCCAGCTGATTTTAGGTATTAATCACATCTAAAAAAGTCATCACTGATGTAATTTGGATTGTAAGTATCCCCTGAAGGCCCCCCGTGTTAAAGTTGGTTCTCAGCTTGGTGCTCCTGGAAGGTACCAGAACCTTTCAGGCCATGTAAGGGGATTGTGCGGATGTGTATCTTCCTCCCACTCCATCACATTCCAACTAGGAAGTGAGGAACTTTTCCTCCATCCTGTGCTCCCTCCCTGATGGACCGCCTTGCCACAGGCCCAAAAGCAATGGGGAAAACTGACCATGAACTGGAACCTCCAAAACCAAGCCAAAGAAAAACCTTTCCTCTTTTTAAGCTACCGTAGGTATTTTGTGACAGTAATGGAAAGTTGATTGACACAAAACTTCTTAGCAACATCTCTGCTAGTATTCAACCAAGCAGCTGGTCCCCATGGCCTGGTGCACTTGGCACGTAAGATCAGCCATCAGACCACACGGTCCACAGGTAATACCTGTGGAACCTTGAGTCGTCACACTTTTCCTCACAGGCCCTGAGCAGGGACTGCAACGAGGGCCATGGTTTCCCCACGAGCAAGGAAGCTCTGTGGGTTTCCTCTTTTGTTCCCTGGTGCATCACCCAGGTCCTGGCACACAATAGGTGCTCAGTAAACTTTTGTGGAATGTAGCATTCCACAGAAGCAGGGACTTTTGTCTGTTTTATTTGCTCCCATATGCCCGTTCATTTCCAATAGAAGTTTCTGGAATGAGTGAGCAACTGCTTCAGGCTATGTATGGGGTCGAGAGGCGCTGATGGATTGCTGCCCCTTCTTCCCTTCCTGACTCCAAGAACCTGCCCCGAAGCCTGGTCCACATCCTCCATCCTTCCTCTGGTCCCTGGGCTCCCTTCTGCCTCCCTCCTCCTGCTCTGCCTCACCAAGCCTGGGCCATTCTCCAGGCTCAGTGTCAGCTCAGCTCCTCCAGAAAGCCCCAGGCCTAGCCAGTCCTGCCCAGTCCAGCTCCTCTGGCTCTGAGAAGGAACATCATTGTGCACAGCACCCTGGACTCAGGGCTGAAGTTTACTGAGCTATAGTTGCTGATCCTGTGAAGGAGGTGTTATCCAGGGTCTCCAAGTGATAGTGACCTCTGCTGACCTCTGACAGGCTTCTGAGATGGGAGGTGACCCCGCAGCATAAACCAATCATCCTGAGGGTTACGTGTCCCACTTAAGTCTTCACCAGGCCCACCTTGGTCCTGTTCCAGTGGTACAGTGGCTTCTGTACCAGTCATACTCCCTTCTGCCCCAGGGCCTTTGCACATGCTGTGTGCACAGCCCAAAACACTCTTCTCTCATTCAGGAAAATTCCTTCTAATCTTGATTCAAGCCTTACTTTCTCCAGAAAGGCATCCCAGACTCACCTGATTTCATGACTCTAGTGAGGTCTGACCCTCCATGTTCGGTTCTGGACGCCCCCACACCTAACCACAGCATTTGCCAGAGGTGCACTTCTTCGTTAGTTTGTGTGATAATGAAGCTCCTGCCTAGTCCCCCAGAGGCCTGTGAACCCATGAGGAGGGGCCAGGTCCGTGCTGTTTCCCTCTCTCCCCGGAGCTGGGGATGGACGGTGTGTGCCGTGGTCTCTGAGTGACCAAGCTTGCTAGGCCTCAGGACTCTCCTGTTTCTTCAAGGACACGCCGGGTCCTGCCTCCCCCAGGCCATCTCCCACTCACCGCGAGGCCATCACGGGTCGGGAGAGCCGGCCCTGCCTTGGCGCATCCTCCGTCTTGGGTGGTGGTGACTCCCTCCGTGTGTCCCCTCACCGCCCCGGTGACCTGCCTGGGGCAGGGAGCAGGGTCTGTCCTCAGCTCTAGACCTGCAGCCCGAGGCAGAGTGGGAAGCGGCCACCCTCCCTGTCCTGCCAGGGTCTGCGCTATCTCCTCCGCCCACCCTGGCCATCTCTGTCCCTCTGCTGACCCTTGGCCACTGCCCCGACTCAGCCCCCGTAGAGCCTCCTCCTGCCCTCCCCGCCTGCCGCCCTTCCGTCCTTCTCCCCACCGACCGCCAGAGCGATATTCTAAGAATATGAAGGAGACCGTGACGTTCCGGGGCTCAGGGCCTTCCGGGACCCTTCCAGTTGGAGTGGCCCCAGCGCCCTGCATCCGGAGCTGCGACCGTTCACCCCTGGACCCGCTGATCACTGTTCCCAGCTTTGTGGCCTCAGTGGCGGCCACGCGGTGCACCAGAGCAGGCGCGGAAGTGAACACACGAGGGCAGAGCTGCGTTCCGATGGGGCTTTGTTTACAAGAACAGGCGAGACCGGACTGGGCCCAGCGCCTGTAGTTCACGGACCCCTGGCTACTAGTTCCAGAAGGATCCGTCCCTGCCCCGACCCCCTTGCTCCTCTGAGCTGTTTGTGCCTGGGCCACTGCAGGGTCACCTGGGGACAAGCCTCAGACACCAGGCTGGTCCCCAGGTGCTGGCACCCGCTGCTCCCTGTCTGATGACGGTCCCCACCCTTCCTCAGGCTGACTCCGCTCACACTGTCGCAGGGCCAATGTCACCTTCCTAGACAGACTTTTCTGACCAGTTTTATTTTCTTCAGAGTGCTCTTGCTGTTTGAACGTGCTTGTTCATCAGCTTGTTTGTCTGTCCATCCATCCACCCATCGTCCGTCTGTCCATCCATCCACCCATCATCCATCTGCCCATCCATTCCCCCATCGTCCACCTGCCCATCCATCCATCCATCCATCATCCATCCATCCATCGTCTGTCTGTCCATCCATCCACCCATCATCCGTCTCTTCATCCATCCACCCATCCATTTACCCATCCATCCACCCATCCATCCATCCATTGTCCATCTGTCCATCCATCCACCCATCATCTGTCTGTCCACCCATTCCCCCATCATCCGTCTGCCCATCCATCCATCCATCCATCCATCATCTGTCTGTCCATCTGTCCATCCATCCATCCATTGTCCATCTGTCCATCCATCCATCCATTGTTTGTCCATCCATCCATCGTCCATCTGTCCATCCATCCACCCATTTTCTGTCTGTCCATCCAGCCACCCGTCCACCATGGCCTGACCTACCCTAGCACAAGCTGAGCTCCACAAGGCAAGGTCTTGTGTGACCTGATCACCAACAGCTCCCATGTCAAGAGTCACTGTGGGCAGATACGCAAATGCCCAGCGAGTGTGTTGACCGCCTGCCCAGGCGGCCTCATGTCCAGGCTCAGGGCTGCTGGCCAGGTCAGGAGAGATGGGTGCACAGGGCACCCCTGCCCGCCTCGGATGCAGCAGCGCCCTGTCCCCTCCGCCTGCTGCAGAGTCTCAGACAACCTGGGGGCCGTCCGTCCTTCTTGGAAGGCTGAGGCCACAGTGGAGTGAAGCGGCCTCCTCGGGGCCTCCAGAGCGCTGGCGCGGGTGGCGAGGAGGCCGAGCTGGAGGGCCGGGCGCTCTGGAAGCACTTGAGAGCCGCACCTCCCGAGCAAGTGCTTAATCATCCTATTAGAGGACAGTGGCCGGGCATTAGGAGCTCCTATAATTATTAATAGAGTATTAAACAACGAATTACCATGAACAATTAAAATTAATCACAGTTCTCCAAGTTAATTGAATTATTCCTCTGCTAGGACAAGTGGCTACGCAGACATAAAAACCAAGAGCCAGCACCGCAAGGCCGTGCGGGTGCCACCTGTGTGCAGGGCGCTCTTCCCTCACCAGCCCGTGGGAGGCGCACGGTGGACAGCTGGGGTCTCGTTGGGCTCCGAGCCGGAGTCCCCAACGTCCAGCAACCCACGGGTGGACCGGACGGCAGGCTGCGGATCCTGCGTGAGTCCTCATCCATCAGGCCGCTCGGGGCTCGTCTCCCCCCACCTCGCTTCCTGGCCAGGCACGTCCTAGTCACTGGAGGCCCAGGGACAAGTTGGCCGAAGTTCTGTCCCTGGCGTGTTCACGGTCAGGGAGCGAGACCAGCACAGTGTCGTGCGCTGGGGCCAGGAGGCTGGGGTCCGCTCACTAGCTGCATGACCTCGAGGTCTAAGCCTGACTTGTAAAATGGTACCTGCTCCCGGGCTGCGGAGAGAGTCCTCAATCAGACGGCATCGCGTCTGCGCCCAGGACGCCGTAGTGTTCAGTAAGTGTTCGTTGGTAACGCTTATGCAGGAGGCCATTTAATCACCGTGAAGCAAAGGAAGGACACCTCACCTGCCCTATTAAGGTCCGAAGCGAGGTTGTCATGGGGCTGCAGACCCAGGCGGAGCTTGTGCAGGTGGAGATGTGGAGGAAGGAGCCCCGGGCCACCCCCTGCCGTGCACCGCACCAGTCTTGTGCCAGAGTGTGGCTGGGAGGTCGTGCCCTGGGGACAGACATGGTCTTGTGTGGGCCCTGGTGCCCTGGGACCCTTGGCATGGCTGCTAGCATGTGGCAGAAGGGCTGGCACGTCCCTCCCAGGCCCAGGCTGTGGGAAGGTGATCCAGTCCCACCAGGCAGCCGTCTTAACTCAGAACCGCCTCTGGTTTTAAGCCTCTGGGGTGATTTGTCGCCAGCACCTCGTAACCGATGGGAGTCGTGAGGGCCAGTGAGGAGGATCTGGTGGGAACCTCTAGGTCGAAGATGAAGGTCAAGCTCTGGTGGGAACCTCTAGGTCGAAGATGAAGGTCAAGCTCGTGGGTTAAGGAGCTGACTTGGCGCAGAGGAGGATGCACTGGGGGTGCGTGGAGGGGAGCCCATCCCTGAACCCTCAGAGCCAGGGCCGGGCGCGGTGCCCAGAGTTCACCTGCGGGCAATTCATCTAGTCCTCCAGCAGCCCCAGGTCGATACTGTTATCACGCTAGTTTTGAAGATAAGAAAATGGAGAGAGTCTGAAAACCTGGCTGCATATCACCACTAATGGCCGGGGTGAGGCTGGCTTGGGAGCCCGGAGGCCCGACCTGCGTCTCTCAGGCCTGCAGGGGCCCGAGCTGAGGAGGTGGAACCAGGCCCTGGAGGAGGCCGGGCCAGCCAGGGGTGTCCACAAATCAGATCCGTACCTGACGGGACAGTGTGGGGTAGGGGAGGGCAAGCCGCAGCCATAGGCTCCTGACCACGGTCCTGTCTGGGGCCAGGAGTCGAGCTGGGGACATCATGGGGGAAGGCAGGCCTGGGCCAGAGCGAGAGGCCTTGGGGACTGTCAGGTGTGAGGTCCTGAAGGGCAGCGGGCAGTTCGAGGGAGGCGCTGGTGCTGGAGCGCTGAGCTGTACCCAGGCCTCTCCGGGCTCCGAGGCTGTCCGGGGACACCCGTGCCTGCCCCACACCTCTGCCAGCTCCAGCTCCCTGATGCCCAGCTTGTGCCTGAGCCCACGTGGAGCCCAGGGATGTCTGAGGAAGGAGGATGGAGGCCCGGCTCTGAGCTGGCGGCTGCCCCGGGCGGCAGGGGCCTGGAGCCGAGCAGCGGCCTCTCCTGGCGTGTGGCTCAGGAGCTGGCTGGGCCTTCCTGGAAGGCTCCGCCCTGTGAGGGGAGCAGGCCTCAGGGAGGGGCTGGGGGCACCTCTGAAGACTGGCAAGGCCAGGGGCACCTGGGCAGCAGAGGTTCCAGTGACGGGCAGGAGCGGGAGGAACTTTCTCCCGCTGGCCTTTGGCGAGGCCTGGGGGGCGCTGTGCCAGCAGCGGGCAGACGCGGATGCCCCTGGACACCTGCGGTGCCCGGACTGCTGGTGAGACCACCGGCTCCGCGTCCAGAGCTTCTGCCCCCACGTCCTGGAGACGCCATGAGGTTCCACGTGGACGTGGCTGGCCCAGCTCTGCTCCTGGGATAGGACCGGACCTGACTGGCAGGGGCCCAGCTCAGACTTGGGAAAGAAATGCTCGGCCGCCTCTCTCTTGTCCCTGTCCCCCTGTGGCCTCTGCGTGGGCCGAGGGAGGCTGCGGGCGTGTCCTGGACCAGCTCCTCCGGGCCCGGCAACTCCGCATTGTTTTCGAATCCAGAGGCTGCGTGGAAATGGATGGGGACCTTTCAACCCGTCCTCTGGCGCCAAGGGTGCAACTTAGCTTTTCTATCACTGACCCAATCTCTGTCCCCAGCTCCCCTGCTGCCCGAGGGCAGGAAACGTGGTCTCAGCCGACTCCAGGTAAACTCAGTCACCTCAGGTCTCAGCTCCGCCGACAGGGACACTCCGCCTCCTGCGCCTTGGGGGCCGTCCAAGTTCCAGGAGTGGCCTGCATCTGGGGACAGCACCTGTCCATGGTGTCCAGCCTGGTCCTTCTGTGGGGTCACTCTTCCCCAAACTGGCACATTTCTCCTCCACTTCTTCTCCCTCCTCCCTCCCCTCCCCTCCTCCCTCCCCCTCTTCCCTCCCATCCCCCCTCCTCTTCCTCCTCCCTCCCATCCCCTTCCTCCCTCCCCCTCCTCCCTTCCATCCCTCTCCTCCCCTTCTCTTCCTCCTCCCTCCCTTCCCCCTCCTCCTCCCTCTCCTTCCTCCCTCCCCTTCCTTCTCCCTCCATCCTTCTCCCTTTCCTCCCTTCCCCTCCCTTCCATCCTCCTCCCCCCTCCTCCCTCCCCCTCCTCCCTCCCATCCCCCTCCCATTCCTCCTCCCTCCATCCCTCTCCCCCTTCTCCCTCCCCCTCTTCCTTCCCATCCCCCTCCTCTTCCTCCTCCCTCCCATCCCCCTCCTCCCTCCCCTTCCTCCCTTCCATCCCCCTCCTCCCCTCCTCTTCCTCCTCCCTCCCATTCCTCTCCTCCCGCTCCTCCTCTCTCTCCTCCTTCCCCTCCTTGATGGAATCCAGCAAATCTCCATGCTCTTCCATGCAGAATCCCAGGATTTAACCCCAATTCCCGTGGGGCAACGGTCTGCTCAGGCTGCTTGCCAAGGGCTTTGGGCTTCTGCTGCGGTTCAGACGCTCAGGTGAGCTCGCAGGGCCGGCTCTGCGCTCTGCCGAGGAGCCCTGTTTACCCGCGAGCTCTGCTCTCCTCCCTCCTGCACCCCGGGGATCAGGGAGGAGCCATGCTGAGCACCCGGGAAGTGGGTGTGGGAGCCAGGGACACCTGCCTTTTCCCAGGAGGGACCACTTGAGCTCAGAGGGGGCGGACGGTGGTCGGGTCATGGCAGCATGGCAGCCAGGGGTGTGGCTCCCCTCCTCTGTAGCCCTGCTCACCTCAGGGTGTCCACAGTCTGCTGGGGACACCTCAGGTCCAGGGGACAGATGTCGGTGGTTCTTAATGGCGTTCGAGTGGCCAACAGCACCGTCCCCGGCCTCTTCACTGGCCTCTTTGATGCGTGTCCATTCTGACTGCTTTGAGCCGTCTGCTCTTACGGTACCGCGACAGCCACGGGCTAGAACGTCGACGGCCATGTCTGCGGACTGATTCTGGAGGTGGGACTGGTCAAGGTCATAAGCACGGCAGGTTTCGTAGGTACCAGAGGCAGCCTGTGAATCCAAATGTCTCCTCCAAATCCCAAGAAAGACCCAGGACGAGAGGTGGCAGCGTGCGCCCTGGACACATCCTGGCCTCCGAGCCTCCTGTCCACTCGGTCCCGGGTGTCCAGCCCCTGGGACTGGGTGCTGGCACCCACCCTGGCAGATGCTGCAGCCAGAAGCAGCTGCACCTGGATGCAGCCTCAGCTGCCCTCAGAGGACAGAGGGGTCCTCGTTCCCACGTCAGGGAGGGGACACGCCAGGGCAGGCTGGTGGAGCTGCAGGTCTGGGCTTTGAGGCACTTAAAGGGGACTCTCACTCAGTGGATGGATCTGGGGGCAGGAAACCTCCCCCGGAGGCCCGTGGCCTGGTCCAGGGTGGAGGCCGTGCTGCGGGGGAGGGAGGACCGGCAGGGCCGTGCTGTCCCCTGCCCTCCCCTCTCGCCCGCGTGGCAGGGCCCTTCCTCCCTGCTCGGCTATCAGGGACAAGGGCACCGTGAGTGAGCTGATGGATGTGTCCTTTGCCTGGAAGAGGGGGAGTCGCTGGAGGACAGGGAGGGGACAGAGAGGGGCCCAGCGGTGGCGCCCGGCTCTGCTTTCATGAGGGCAGAGGAAGGCGGAGCTGGCAGGGACCGCTGGGAAGAGAGCGGAGACCCCAGTCTGAGGGCGGAGGTGCCGTGCCGGCCTCTGGCCTGAGAGAAGAGGCCAGGATCCATTGAGGCAGCTCCCAGTGGCAGCTGCCTCCAGGGGTGACGTCGTGAGAAGGCAGCGTGGGTTGGCGGGAAGAGCGCAGGCTTGGTCGTCCCAGGGACTTGGTGGAAATTCCAGCCCCACCTCTGACAAGCTGTGTGACCTTGGCTCTGTTGCTTTGCCTCTCTGAGTCCATTTTCTCACTAGACGGCATTTATACCTGTATTCACCCCCGAACCCCGTGCTTGGCTGTGACCACCCAACGCACAGGAGTCACCGGACTCATCTTGCTTGGGTAGGTTGGCATCTGGGGGGATTCCTGCCAGAGAGATCTGAGGCTGGACTTTGAGGTCTTGGCCTCCCTTCTGAGGTCCTCTGGCGTGGGGTCTCGGCTGCTGAACTCTTCTGGACCCCTGTGGGCCTTGTGGCTTCTCTTCGTACCGCTGCTGGGACAGTGTCCAAGCAGGAGTGCGGCTCTCGGAGGGCGTGGTGAGGAAGATGAAGGAGACGAAGACGCTCGCTCAGCAGCCGGGCGGGTGGTGATGGGCAGGCCCAGGTCACCCGGCCCAGCCAGGAACACTCTCTGTCGCTGCGGTCACCTGTGAGGAGAAGCTCATGCAGACCAGTTAGATGCTGGACCCAGGCCAGGCGGGCAGGAGCCAAGCGTCTGGACACTGCCCAGTCGCCTGCTCGGCTAGCCTCCCTGGCCTTGACCTCCAGCCAGCCTGACGCTCCTGACTGGTCAGTCCCTCTTGCCCTACGGGGTCCCACGGTGGAGCCCATGGGCAGCGTTGATACTGGGACAGGCGGAGCTGGTGGAAACCAGTGGGAAGTCAGAGGCCAGCACCCCAAGACCTGGTGCAGTGAAGACGGGTCTCAAGGAGATTAAGGTGAGCCGGGGGAGACGGTCGCTCAGTATCCCCAAGTATCCGCCATCCCTGAGCGATGACTTGACTGCGTACGACGTGCTGATTACATGCGTCGTCCTGTTGAATCCTCCCACCCACCTCTTGAGTGGCTGCAATTGTTATCTCCACTTCGCAGGTAAGGAGACAAAGGTTCAGAGAGGCTAAGCCACTTTCCCTGGGTCACACAGCCATTCTGTGACAAAGCCAGGAATTTGATGTAAGTCTGTCTCCCAAGCAGGCCCCTGGAGGGGAGAAGCCCAGGGCAGGCCGGGGTCAAATGCTCCCAAGAAAATGAGAACGATGACATTCACGCCCCAGGGCCGAGACAGGGGAGCGGCTCGTCTGCACCTCCACCCCTTCTGCAGACCAGATGGCTCCTCCTCCGTCTTGGCCCTGTGCCTTGGACGCTCTGTCCACTCACAAAGAGAAACTGGGAGATACCCGCTGACCACCTCCACCTCCATCCAGTGGTGGACCCCACGGAGTCCCTCCAGGGGCCTCCTTCTTGGACCTGCCTCCGTTCTCCCCTGGGCTGGGCCTTGGTTTCCTTCTTGCGTCTCCGGAGTTCTTGCCTTTGGCTTCAGACTCCTGCCCGCTCTGGACCCTCTGAGCAGGCTCCTGCCCAGGTGGCACCCAGGGGCCCCGGGCAGCCCGTATTTGAACTGCGTGCGACAGGGGCAGCACCAGGAGGGGCGAGGCTCACACGGTACAGAGGCCGAGGCAGGCGGCCTGCAGGCTGCTCCTTCCGTCTCTGCTCCCAGGACAGGCTGCTGGTGGGGCAATGGCCAGCGGGCAGCACGACACAGGATGACTTCAAAGCCACTCTCTGGGATAACTGTGTCACGTCCAGGAACAGAGAAGGTCAGACCAGCCGGTCGCAGCTCGACGCCAGCGAGTCTGGCCAAGAGGAGCTGCTGGTGTGCAGGGGCAGGGCAGGGACAGGGCAGGGGCAGGGCGGGGGCAGGGACAGGGCAGGGGCAGGGCGGGGGCAGGGCAGGGGGCAGGGGGGACAGGGCAGGGGGCAGGGCGGGGGGCAGGGCGGGGGCAGGGGGGACAGGGCAGGGGCGGGGCAGGGGCAGGGGGGACAGGGCAGGGGCAGGGCGGGGACAGGGCGGGGGCAGGGGGGGCAGGGGGGCAGGGCAGGGGCAGGGCGGGGGCAGGGCGGGGACAGGGCAGGGACAGGGCAGGGACAGGGCAGGGCAGGGCGGGGGCAGGGCAGGGGCAGGGCAGGGGCAGGGCGGGGGCAGGGCAGGGGGCAGGGCAGGGGCAGGGCAGGAGTGGCAGATGGGGTCCACCTCCTGCTGGGATTGACCAAGGGCTGAGCCCAGGGGGAAATCTAGCTGTGGGTTCCACATCACCCAGGAAGCCCTGGTTCTGGGGGCTTCTAGGACCTCGAGAGAGGGTCTCTCCTTATCCGGGGTCCCTGGCAGGGGCTCTGAGGGGACCCGGCCGGCCAGCCCTTCCCTCTGCCTCCCTCCCTCTGGCCGCTTCTCCCTCCTGCCTCCTCCTCTCCTGGTCTCCATCATGGTGGTGCCCTCTGCACCCGCCACGGGCTCACCCGCCCAGCGCCCTGCGTCCCCCAGGCCCTCTGTCCTCTCCCTTCCATTCTCCTGTCCACCCGGCCACCCAGGGCTCCTTCCCAGGCCCCTCCCTGCTGTTCCCTGTGCCCCCCGCCCCCCTGCCCCGGCTCCTGGAGTCTGACTGCTGAGTCGTCCCCACTCCCCGGGGCTTATTTTGGGGTCTCTAGTTCAAGTAACTGTCGGCAGTGGAAAACGGGGTCTGCAGCCTGAGCGAGCTGGTTGGCTGGGCCGGCTTCCTCCCGGGAAAGGGGTTCCGAGCACCTGCTCGGGGGTTGAAGGGTTAAGCGAGACAGTCTAGACAGTGCCCAGCAGCACACGGCTGGCCAGCCCGGCCCCCTGGAAAGGAAGCAGCCGGATCGCAGACCTGGGCTCTCAGGGTAGCTGGCGGGCTGGGCCTGTGTCCTGCCTCCCGGGCTCTGCCCTCCACCCAGCTCTGCCCTCCACCCGGCTCTGCCCTCCACCCGGCTCTGCCCTCCAGAGGTATGGAAAGCAGACACAAAGGGAGGGCAGGGTGGGCAGCAGGACGCGGTTAAATCAACTCGGTCCCAGCAGGGGGCCCAGGAGAAGCCGCGGGCGTCATGCCAACGGCTCATTAGCGTGGAGACCTGCTCTGACTGGCGCAGGGCTGGGGATGTTTCCGGAGGGAGCTGCTGTCCGTGGAAGCTCTTCAGCAGACCCTGTGGTCATGGGGGCCCTGCTGAGATGAGAGGGCCACCAGACCCCCGGGGGAAGGTGCGCTGGCTCCCCCAGCCCTGCAGGGATGCATCCCCAGAGGGACCCGAGAGGCCAAAGCTGGTGTCGTCTTCTGAAGAGCAGGGTCCTTCCCTAGTGAGATGGCCTCCTGGCAGGTCCCCCGGGCCCCGGGGAGCACCTTCGAACCAGGCTTTGTGTGTGTGACCGTGGCCTCTGCAGTGAGCCAGCTGGGACGTGCTGCTCCAGAGTCACACTGACAGCGCCAGCCGCTTGCCGTGGTGTAAACACCCCGCAGACTCTGATTTCAAGCCCAGTGTGACGTCGTTCAATGCGGTTCGGGAAGAGATCTCGGGGACGCCCTTCTTCCAGGAGTGCGCCTACCCCACAGCCTCATCAAGAGCTTACCCAGGAGGGAGCCAGGGTAAGAGCACTAGGCAACGATGGGTTTTATGTATTTATTGTCTTTGTTCGAGTGCAATTTATTTAACGGTAAGTTTATATAATTTGATTTTTATTAATGGTTGTGTTCAGTCATTAGCTCAGAATATTTCTGAGAATTTAACCACTGGTTCTCCCCAGCCAGCTCCAGAATGTCACTTTTCTTACTTGACATGAAGTTATGTTCCCCCCACGCCTTCCACTTTGGGGTGTGGCCAGAGCATCATGCAGAAGTGGGAGCTGGAGAAATGGAGAAAACCATCCCGACCTTGAACTTGAACCATCCCCACTCTCCCACGTGGGGCCGATCTGGTGTAGAGCACGTCACTTTCTCTGCATCGTTCATGTGAGAAGTGGGCGGGGCCCTGGAACATTTGACTTGGGTTCGAATTCAAGTTTCCCCATTTGGTAGAGGTGTGACCTTGAGCAAGTGGCTCTCTCACCCTTTTGAGTAAATTGCATAAAATTATTAATTTAACATATTTATTGGGCACCTGTTCCATGCCAGACACTGGCAATAAAGAAGAAAACAATGAGATAAAAAAATCCTTCTTTGCACATGGGTCTGTTTTTAAAGGGCAAAGTATCTTCCTGTGCGTGATACAGTAGGCATCTTTCAATGGTGCTTGCTGCTTATTGTTTACATGTTGTTGCTTCTACTCACAGAGCATGAATGGGGTGACAGTGGGTGGGATTCTGATATTTTTCAAGACAAGGACCTATTGCTACCAAAAGCACAGTATTCTCTCTCATAAGAATTTAGCCTTTGTAGTTTTTAAAACTGAAATTGACTCCCTACCCTGATAGGGTGTATTTTGCCTGGATTTTGTATCATCTGATCATTAATGATCCATCCATCAATCTGTCCATCAACATATCCACCCACATAACCATCATCCACCCATCCATCCATCCATCCATCCATTCATCCACACATTCATCCATCTATCCATTCATCCATCCATCCATCTACCTACCCACCTATCCATCCACCCACCTATCCATCCATTCACCCATCCATCCATCTATCCATCCATCCATCCACCCACCTATCCATTCACCCATCCATCCATCCATCCATTCACCCATTCACCCATCCATCCATCTATCCATCCATCCATCCACCCACCTATCCATTCACCCATCCATCCATCCATCCATCCATTTACCCATCCATCCATCCACCCATCCATCCATCCATTCACCCATCCATCCATCCACCCATCTACCCATCTATCCATTCATCCATCTACCTATTCATCCATCCACCCATTTAACCATTCATCTACCCATCCATTCATCCATCCACCCACCTATCCATCTATCTATCCATCCATTCATTCACCCACCTATCCATCCATCCATCCACCCATCTGTCTATACATCCACCCATCCATCCACCCATCTATCCATTCATCTACCTATCCATCCATCCACCCATCCATTCATCTACCCTCCCATCCATCCATCCATCCATCCACCCACCAGGAAGAATATGTCTCCAATTCTGCTGTTTTCTTCACAGGAAACTCAACGAATATAATCCTTGGCTTCTCTGCAGTCTGTCCCAGGGGAGGTAGAGTGTGGTATTTGGTGAATTTGGCTCATGTCCTTCCCATCTTCTCACCACTTGGAACTTGCTGTCTACCGGAGGCTGGCCTTATTCCCTGTTCTCTAGCCCCTTTGTCCACTGTGGTAACTACTGACCACCTGGCCAGTTTGAATAGAGAGGAGTTCTTCATGTAAAAATTAAATTTGAAAACCAGCATGAAATAAAAGAATCTCAAAAATCTCATTAACAATTTTATATTGATCATTTATTGAAATGATAATGTTTTAGAGGTATTGCATAAAATAAGAAATATTGCTAAGATCAGCTCCACCTGTCCCTCTTTTTATGTATGGCTAATCAAAACGTTTAGTAACAGGTGTGGGGGGCCTGCAGGTCAGTGCAGGTCTGGACGTGAACGCTGTTCTCCCGAGGGGCCTGGGTGGCGGGTAGGGGCCAGAGTTCTTGGGTTGAGCCGGGGAGGAGATCAGCATTTCAGGGCCAGGGGAGGCCGGAGGAGCCGTGGGGTGGCTGTCCGTGGCTCTGTGGGACTGGGCCTTGACCCCTAATCCCATGGGAGCCAGCGAGGGTTCGGAGTGGAGGCCTGTAGGTCTGTGAGGCAGGTCCCCTGTCCAGCGGGCTATCTCAGGCGGCAGGACCTCCAGGACTCCTTGCCAGTGCCCTAGTGTCCTCTAGGGTGTGGGGCCCATGGCCTCCTCTCCTGAAGGAGCCAGGAGCATCTGGAAGCAGCTCCAGCACAGCGACTGGCGGCCGACTTCTCGTCCCTCCCCCGCAGCTCCGTGGTTTCATCCCGCGCTTTGTCCCCTCGGGCAATTATTTATCACTCCTTCCCCAGCGCTCCTGAGACGCGCTCTTGTGAGAGATGCTGCGCGGATCGAGTGGGAGGCGGCACCCTCAGGCTGCGGCTGCGGCACCTGAGCGGCAACGCATCGCCCGCCGATTCCGCCGCTCTCCGCGTCCAGGGGTGCAGGAACCCCACTCGGGTGCTCGGAGCTCTTCGTGGAATCGAGTGGAGTGGGTTTGCGCAGTGCGCCTCGGTGGGGACGCTCTCAGCCAGAGGCAGCCTCCTGCTCTGCTGCCCGGCCTCCACCCCATCAGAGCCGGGCTCCTGCAGGGCCGAGGGCCGACCAGCCTCGCTCCAGGGCTCCCCGCGGTTGCCTGGTTCAGGAGGTCGGTGCGCTGTGGAGGGGCCCAGCTGCGGCCGGCCCCGCTCCTGCTGGCTGTGCAACGGGACCAGATCCGGCCCTGCCTGTACCTCTGTGAGGAGGCCGGAGACATCCGCTCACAGCTTAGGCTGGGAGGGTCACCGGAGACGGTGGGTGTGGGTTATCTGGCTGCGGAAAGGCCGCCCCCAGGTGGCGACTCAAAACCACAAACGCACCCTGCTTCCTATGGGTTCTGAGGTGGGCGGGGTCCTGGAACCGCCCAGCTGGGCGATCCCGGCTCAGTCTCTCCTGGGGCCTGTCAGTCCACCTGAAGGCTCGCCTGGCCCGGAGAGTCTGCAACACTGCCAGGTCCCCGAGGCCTCACGTCCTCTGGGTGGGGAGGCTTCACTGTGTCACACCGCGGGCCTCTCCACAGGGCCACTGTGACGTAACAAATGGTCAAGAGAGCGAGAGGGCTACCACGATGCAGCCACGCTATCTTTTTCTCCCACAAGGTTTTAACAAATGCAAAGGGTCGCACAACCATCACTACAATCCAACTTGAGAATATTTCCGTCACCCCCCCAAATTTCCTTGCATGCATTCACAGTTAACCCCAGGCCCACTGTCCGCCCAAGGTGACCACATTCTGCTTTCTATCCACGTAAGCATCTACCACTTCCTTCAGAAGGAAACAGACTGTGTAGGGTTTTCCATAGGGGCTCTTTCACTTAGCAAGGAGCATTTGAGGTTGATCCATGTGGTTGCATGGATCAAGGGTCCATTCCTTTTCATTGCTGAGTAGTATTCCACTGCATGAACATACCACATCTTGTTCACCTGATTATTTGTTGATGGACATTTGGATTTGTTCCCAGTTTTTTCCTATGAAGAATAATGTAGCTATGAGCTTTCACATACAAGTCTCCATGTGGGTTTACATTTTCATTTCTTCTGGATGAATTCCTTGGAGTGGGCTTTCTGGGGCTTCATTTAAAAAAAAAAAATTGTTCTAACAAGAAACTGCCAAACTGTTTTCCAAGGGGGCTGTACCATTTTAAATTCCCATCAGAATGCCAAAGGGTTCCAGTCCCTCTGCCTCTCCAGCCCTGGGTAATACTGTCTTTTTGATGAAAACCACACCAGGTTGGCATTTCCCTAGTGATTTCATGTGCCGGGTACGTGTTCACGGGCTTGCTAGGCCTTCGTAGAAGATGTGTCTATTTAAATCTGCCTATTGGGTTCTTGGTCGTAGCCAATCATATAAGCTTTTAAAAATATATGTATATATATATTTATACATATATATTTTATATATACATATATATGATATATATGTAAATATATGTGTGTGTGTATATATATATATATGCACATATATATATATATAGTCTGGCTACAAGCCTGTTATCAGATATATATCAGTCTGTGGCTTTTCTCTGCAGCCTTTTAGTGATATCTCCCAAAGTGTGAGGGTTTTTAATTTTGATAAAATCCAGTTTATCAGTTTTCCTTTCTGTCAGTTGTACTATTACTGTCATGTATAAGAACTCTTGGTCCCATCCAAGGTTATGAAGATTTTTTCCCCTATATTTTCTCTTAAAAGATTTATAGCTTTAGTTTAGCTTTTAGGGCAATGATCCAGTTGAGAGTTCATTTTGGTGCATGATGTAAGGTAAAAGTCTAAATTGGGTTGCATTTTTTTTAACACGTGAATATCTGAATTCCCTAACACCCATGTATTAAAGGGACTGTTGTTTTTCCAGTGAAAAATCCTCTTTTTTGAGGGGACACAGGAGACTGCATCCAGAGGTGCTTTACCACTAAGCCACAGCACCCCCGCCATCAGCCCTTTTTCTTTTCAGACAGGGCCCCACTAAGTTGTTTAGGGTCCTGCTAAATTGTTGAGGCTGGCCTCCAACTTGCCATCCTCCTGCCTCAGCCTCCCAAGCTTCTGAGAGTACATCCATGTGCCAAAGCACATGGCTTCCAGAGGATGTCTAAAGACCTCAGTTGGCCATAAAGCTGGGCCTATAATTTCGGTGATTTGGGAAGCTGAGGCAGGAGAATCTCAAGTTGGAGGCCAGCCTCAACCACTCAGGAAGACCCCCACGGACCATAGATGTAAGGGTTTACTTCTGGCCTCTCCCTTCTGTCCTCCTGACCTGTTCCTACCCTCCTGGTACTGCCACGCTGCCTTGGTGACCACGCCCGTTCAGGAGTCTTGGCGCCAGGCAGTCTGAGTCCTTCCGTGTGCTTTCTGGTTTGTTCTGGCTTCTCTGCCTCCTTTGCATTTCCATATAAATACTGGGATCTCTTTGTCGGTTTCCAGAAGAGCCTATGGATCCGGGTAGGGATGGCCATGGAGGCTCACGGGGTCTCTTGTTCCTCTGGCTGCAGCTCAAGTCTGGAGTCATATCATCCACGTGTCCTCTCGGTCACACGAACCTTCCCTGGCACGATGGGTGGGGACCACACAGGTGTGGCTGTTGGGGGGTTGCTGGACGGCACTGGTGGGTGTGCACGTTCACTGGGGACAGCAGAGGCCTGGCCCTCAGGACTGTGCCACTGACCCTTCAGCCTGCCAGCCCCCGGAGGTGTCCCCTCCCTGGGATGACAGGAGCCAGCGAGTGAGGTCAAGCTTGGTGGCAGGGCGGGGCTTCCTGTCGGGGGGATGATAGGACACGGGGTGTCACCCAGCCCAGGTTGGCCTGTGGGCCTTGTCCTGCCCCGTCAGGCTGGGCAGTGACGACCTCAGTGGTGACCCGGTGACACGTTGGTGCTCAGCAGTGCTGACAGACCCCTCGTGGCTCAGTCAGTCAAAGCCTGCTGCTGGGGACCAGATGCCGGCCGGCGCCTCCACCAGGCCCCATGACAGGCAGCCCGGGCTCCGTCCCTGTTCTCAGGCCACGGGGCCGAGGCCCACTGATCCAGGGTGGGTCCCCTAGGGGCCGCTGCGCCTGCAGGTCAGGTGGGCTCCAGGCTCCTGGCGGGTGGGGCTCAGGGTGCTTTGGGTGTGTTCCCGTGGGGACGTGGCTGAAGGGCAGCGGCTGCCAGCATGGGCTAGGACGGGGCAGATACACGAGAGGCCACCGGAGCTCCATCCTGCTGTCACGTAATGTGACCACACCCAGCGTCCCGGGAGGAGGTTCAGGGTCCTGGTAGGTGGCTCAGCAGGGGCACCTGACAGAGGCGTGGAGGACGGTGAGATCCTGTCCAGCGCAGGCACTGGAGCGCGTGGCCAGTGGGTGCCGGCTGCCCCAGGACTGTGCTCGGCACACTCTCGCTCCGATGGCCTTCCAGGGAGGACAGGTACCCCAGTGGACCCATGGGATGGACCTGTTGCCACGGCCCCCTTCCCCTGGCTGCAGGTCACAGGCCTGCACGCTCTGGTGGTTATCATGTGCTCTGAGTGCCCCGGGGAGGACGAGGGGTCACCTGCTGCAGTGTGGTTGCTCTGACACTAGCTGAGGTCATCGGGCAACTGGCTAGCACTGCGCCTGGACACCAGCTCCACCCTCGCCACAGCCCCAGGAGCCGAATTAGTCTCTGTTCCAAGACCTGACAGTCAAATACGGTCACTGGACTGGACTGAGAACCCAGAGCAGCCTGATTCCAAACACGAGGGATGGTCCACCGGGCTTTCCTGGACCTTCTGTTGGGCAGAGGATTCATGAAAGTGGACTTGAACTTGAATCTGCAGAAGGATTCTTTAACTTGTGGAACGTCTTCCTCCTGAGCAAGGGAGTGAGCTCCCCACTTACGGAGGTGTTCAAGCAGAAGCCCAGGTGACCATCTTCCAGGGATGCTGCAGGGTTTCCGGGAGGCCAAGACTGGAGGCTGAATCAGCTCATCTCAGGGACCCCTCCCAGCACTGAGCACCGGAGTCAGACAGTCAGGTTGAAGGCCACCTCGTCAGTTCAAGCTGGGGCCACAGTTTGAAGGTCTTTGGACTCTGGATTTGATAAACATGGACTGTCACTTCGAGAAGGTTCCCAGTGGTCAAGTCGTCCAACCTCCTCATTTTACAGAGGTGAGGCTAACTGAGGACCACCAAGGAGTCTATACGCTTAGTGACCAACTGGACTTGGTCTTGGTCTCCAGGGTGGCCGTCGGTCTGCCTCTCTCTCTGTGCTCCCAGCTCTCTGGGGCCGGGCGTCTGCCGTGGGCCTCCGCTGTGGGCCTCCCTGGGCCAGGAGGGAGGGAACCAGATCCACTGCAGGGTTTGCTCGTTTAGAAAAACAAATACTCTGCGCAGTGTGCTCCTGTTATCCCCCCGCCCCCGACTTACCTGAGATGGTTCCTACTAGAAATTCAGAGGGGCCTGAGTCGCCGCTGGACCGACCCTGCCCATCTGGCCTCTGGGGGGAGCTGTTTCCGCAAGAAGGTCTCCTGCCTCCGGGGCCCAGTCAGGCCGGAGAGGAGAGCCTGGCTCGGAAGCCCCCCCACAGGTCTGTGTCTCCCGCACAGGTGGGAAGACGGAGGCCCCACCTCCGCGTCCGGTTCTCCCTTACTTTAGGAGACTAGGCAGATCCCGAGTTTCCAGAGGCTAGAAAAGTACCACTTTGGTTCTCTGTCCCCGCTCGCCAGCTTCATTTCTGCATCATTGGCAAGTCACACGGTGATCACGGGCCACCTGTGTGTCCCCGGGGCCCTACCTGGGTGTGCAATGGCGTTTCAGTTGTCAGCTCCATCCTTACCAGGAAGATCGCCACTCCTGCTTCTCAGAAAGAGGAAACTGAGGCTAGAGAGGTGAAGGACCAGGTGGGACCACGTGAGGTTGTCATTTTGGTGTTGGGGCTGGGGACGTGGCAAAGCGTAGGGCGCTGGCCCAGCATGTGCAAGGCCCGGGCTCGATCCCAGCACCACAAAACCAGAAGATGGCTGCGTATTGGCTGCTTCACATGGTTCTGCTTAGTGACTCGCCCAGGTCCTGTGACTTTGTCTTTGTCTAAGGACAGCAAACCCATCCGCCATGCTTTAGCTTAACCTGCCCAGGGGCGGAGCACCTTTGGGCGGCCCTGCGGCTTCTGCTTGGCGGGGAGCGTGAAGACGGACCGCCACCCCACCTGGCCCACCTGGCCCACCTGGGCCACAACGGCTCCGGGCTCAGGCAGCTGTGTCTGTGGGCTCCTGGGTGTCATGGAGCAGCAGGTCTGGCTTGGACCTGCCTGCACCTGCTGCATTAGCTGTCCCCTGCTGTGGAACACAGGACCCCCCAACTTACAGGCCTGGAGCAACAAACACGGATTATCTCAGAGCTTTTGTGGGTGGGACATTGAGGAGCCTCTAGGCAGGCGGATGTGGCTCAGGGTCTCGTGAATTTCCATCAAGACATCGGACAGGGCTGCACCATCCCAGGGCAAGACCGGGGCTGAGGAAGGTTCCAAGAAGGTCGTTCCCGGGCTCCTGGCAGGAGCACCCGACTCTTCTGGATGTCCTCCTAGGCTGGCTGGAGTTACATCACAGCAGGGTAAATGATGAAAGCAGGGAGGGGGAGGGAGGGAGAGAGGGAGAGAAGGAGGGAGGGGGAGGGAGGGAGGGAGAGAGAGAAGGGGGAGGGAGAGAGGGAGGGGGAGAGGGAGAGAGAGAGGGAGAGGGAGAGAGAGAGAAGTGGGGAGGGAGAGAGAGAAGGGGGGAGGGAGAGAGAGAAGGGGGAGGGAGAGAGAGAAGGGGAGGGAGAGAGAGAAGGGGGAGGGAGAGAGAGAAGGGGGGAGGGAGAGAGAGAAGGGGGGAGGGAGAGAGAGAAGGGGGAGGGAGAGAGAGAAGGGGGAGGGAGAGAGAGAAGGGGGAGGGAGAGAGAGAAGGGGGAGGGAGAGAGGAAGGGGAGGGAGAGAGAGAAGGGGGAGGGAGAGAGAGAAGGGGGAGGAGAGAGAGAAGGGGGAGGGAGAGATGGAGGGAGAGAAGGAGGGGGGAGGGGGAGGGGAAGGGAGGGGGAGAGGGAGAGGGAGAGAGAGAGGGAGCCCTCCGCCCCGTGGCGGGGCCTCCTAAGACGGCAGCACGGGGAGGTGGCACCCGTCTCCCTTGAGTGACAGCACTCTGTGATGCTCCCCCGAGGACGAGAAGGGCCCGGTGGCCGCTTCTCAGAGTCCCCGCTGCTGAGTGCGTGATGGCCAGAGGCAAGTGGGGAGGGCGGCTCCCACCGCAGGGCCGGCAGGACCCACAGGGGAGGTGCCAGGGCCCGCGGGCTCGCATCTGAAGCCAGCCTCTCCGGCCTGGCTGGCTACCCGCGAGGCCCAGGCCTGGGCACTGTTGGCACTTCTCTGCCTGGACCTGGTCCCTCAGCCGAGCTCCTTGATTTTCTTGGGCAACGTTTCCTTCAGGGACGAGAAGAAGGTCTCTGAGTCCCGATGCTGCGCTGTGCTGGGGACAGAGGACCTGAGGGCGTGGACGGAGGCGGGCCGCCTGTGGTCCCCCAGCAGCCCAGGTCTCCTGCTGTCTCCTAGGAACTGGTTCCACAGGGCGTGGCCGTGGCGAGGGCAGCTGTGTGCTGTCACTGGACGGTCCTGGACGGCGGGAACCGGAGCTGGGATTCAGCCTGACGCACACACGTGGGCTGCAGGAACCTACTGGTCTGGGCCCCGGGGCGCCAATAACAGAACTCCAGCCCAAACCTGCGGGAGCAGAACCGAAATTTTAACAATTTATGCAAACGGAACAGGTGGGGGGGTGGACCAGGCTTGGGGCGGGGACCGGGCATTCAGGGATGCGGAGGGGGCGGCGGGGCGGGTCCCCCAGGCTCAGCCTCCATCGGTGCAGACTTGTCGCCGAGAAGCAGCTGCCTGGCCAGGAACTCGGTTTCCCAGGGCCTCCTGCCTCGGGCGGCCATATGGCCACTTCTCACGGACAGAATAGGGTGGAAACGGTCCCTGCCACTTCCAGACCAAGGAGCTGACAGGGCAGAGCTGCCGCCTCCATCCCAACTGCCCCAGGGCGGGTGCAGAGAACCCGGGTGCTAGGGGAGCGGACACATGAGACAGGCTCCTGGATCCCAAATCCCCAGGAAGACCCAGGTCAGACTGTCATGCGGGCAAGAAATGCATTTCGATGGGGACAAGCCACGGAGGCTCGGGGCTCGCTTGTTACGGCAACTAGCAGTACCTAACTAACCGGGGACCTCAGGACCTCCTCTCTGCAGCCGTCCACTCTGGCTCACTTTTCGTCTCCACGGGAGGACAGTGTGGCTGCCAGCCACCCAGACCAAGGAGAGGTCCCCACGTTCAGGCCCAGCAGAAAAGACTATGTCCTGTCCCTTTCACGGTTGGAACCGAGTCCCAGACCTTGTAGCTCATTGCTTACCAATTCTAGAAGGACCCACTCCACCTGGGAGCCTGGGGCTTGGACTGGTCAGCTCGGCCTTGTCCAGTTCAGCACCCTTGGGCTGCACTGGGGGAGTGGTCTGGAGGCTGGGCAGCTGTCCCCTAATCCCTGGACATTAGTGTCTTTCCTAGTCCATGAGGCTGCTGAACACGTGGGCCCCGTGGAAGGCCTACCGGGATGGGACGGCCCTGGACTGTTGCCCAGGCTGAAGTTCGTGCCTTGATGAAGCCCAGGTCTCCTTCCCACTGGGACTCAGCGGGGCGGCTCCTGGGGCTCCTGCTGACTCTCGGCCGAGCGTCCCCATGTCCTCCCTGCTTTGTTCTCCCTCACATCCACACGCGACGTCTTCTGGAAGGACATCAATCTCCGGCCCCAGGCGCAGGGACTTGAACATGACGGGCTCCGGCTCACCGGCTGCCACCCTACCCGGCCCTTTGATTGGACTCAGCTGATCAGAGCCCGGCTGTCCCTCGGAGGCAGCAGGTCTCCAACCTCGAGGCAGCGTTTTCATGTCCTCCCCACGTCCCTGGTCCAGCCTCGCCTGATGGGAGCACGCGGCGTGAAGCCCCTGGCACGGCAGATAATGAGGCAGAGGCTCTTTCGCTGGCCTCCTCTCAGAGGTCCCCCGGAGGCCCGCGCCCTCCGGACTCCCGCAGCGAGCAGTGGTCTGTCCTCTAAGTGAACAATCTTCTGCTTCCCCGTCTCGAGTAAAGACCTGCCGCACAAGAGCACATTTTCCCCTTCTCCTGTGTCCCCGTGGGTCCTTGGGTAGAACTGGAGGCAGCGGCCAGGAAATGAGACCGAGTCGAGGGGACGTCTATTTAACACAGACCGACCCGCAGGCGCCCCGCGGCGGGTGTTTGTGTCCGCCTCTCATTTTGTTCTCACCAGCGGGCCTGTGAATTGGATCTCCGGACACTTATTTTTACACATAAAGAAACTGACACTTAAGACAGACAGTGTCCCAGGCCCAAGGTCACATTTAGAGGAAGAGAAAGGAAGAAAAACGTGAAGGTGGATCTCTTGCGTGCGGTCATTCACGGGCAGTCCCTGATGCGTCTCCCGTGTGCCGGGCTCTGGGCTGGACTGGTGGGTGGGTGATACTCAGCCCAAGGGGATTCTCTACAACTTGGTGGCCAACGGTGGGGTCTCTGCTATCAGGCTTCTCAGGTGCAAATCCGTGACAGTTTTTGAGCTATGTCACTAGGCCACCATGCATGAGGTATTGTCTCACTGAGTCCCAGACATGTGTGGGCACATGGTAGGACACCCACGGCCTATGCTCAGGCCGCTTCGCTATACTGCATTAGGTACCAGACCCTTAAGGGGCACTTCGTTAGCACTATTATCCTGACACCATTTAAGAGCTTTGCACGTTATCTACTTTCATGCCCAACCAGCTCTATGACATGGTGCTATTATTTTTCCCGCTTTACAGATGAGGAGACTGAGGGTCGGAGAGTCTAAATGATTTGCCCAAGCTCTGTAGCTAGGACTCTGGCCCTAGTTCCTGCTCTTAGTGTCTGTGCTCTGCTGTCTGTTTTAATAGACAGCGATGGCGCTAGGTGGACTTACCTCTCCTGAGCGAGTGTGGCCAGGCCAGCTCAGGGTGGCCTAGTCAAGCACATCCATCTCCCCTGGACTCTGATTTAGGGAGTGAAGTCAGTTCCCACGAGGGCGGCCCTGACCTGGTCCCAAGCCTAGGGGTTGCTGCTCCAAGCCCTGCTGCCCAGCAGTGTCCATGGGGTCCGGGCTCCGATCCCAGCTGGTGAAGCTGGACACTGCTAAGCCCCCTCTGTAGCCTGGGCCCCTGCTCCAGCACCCCCTGACTCCAGCACCCACCCCCTCGCAGAGTCGGCAGGCGCACCGCCCCTACTGGAGGCAGCCATGGGCTCAGGCTCCATGTCTGCGCTCCCAGGATTCGCAAAGGAGTCTCCTTTGACCCTGTGGGTCTCGTCCCCTCGGCCTGACTGGAAGCTGAGGGGCTGGGTGATCAGACCCTGCCTCTGCTAAAGCCCTGCAGTACCCCAGGGTCCCGGCGAGGCCCAGGCTGGCGGCCGAGGCGCGGGAAGGAAGATCTGCCCGCTGGGGTGGAGCGCCTCCAGCTGATCCCGATGTGCCTCCCCCGGGGCCTCTTCTCTCCTTGGTGGCTCAGGCCTCTTGAGATGCGTTTGAGGAGGACTCTGTGCTCCAAGGGAAGCTGGCGTCTGCCTGGGAGGCACAGGGATGGATCCAGGGCAGGGCCTTGTGGCCGGGCACCCTCATTGCCCGACTCCCCCTGGCTCAGATTCCTGTGGACCCCTCAGTGGAGGCCGCGGAGATGAGGACATTTACCAGGTCCTCCTCTCTTCAACCCCCCGGGTCAGAAGCGCAGATGAGCACACCTGAGCTCAGGTGCGCACAGGCCCACCTCTTCAGCCCCAAAGAGGCACTGCCACCGGGCAGCCGGGCAGCTCTCTGAAGTGCCACCACCTCCCTTTCCTACTTAGAAGGCAGGGGGTGTACACACCCCACCTCACAGATGGGGAAACTGAGGCTCAGAGAGGTGAGCTGCAGCTTGCCTTTGGTCGCCAGACTCCCAAGCAGGACAGAGGTCAGAGCAGCCAAGGAAGGGACTGTCCCCATCCCTGTCCCCATGTGTGCACCTGTGTCCTCAGTGCCTGGGCACCCACTGGCTGTTGGTAAACACTCCTCCAAATGCCCAAAGGCAGAGTGTGTGCCCCTAACCCAGGGGAGGGAGGCAGGGAATAGTACTCCTGGGGTCTGTGCAAGTGTCCTGGGGCTCTGTAACACAGTGGCACAGCTGGGTGGCTTGAGACAGCAGCCATTTATTTATTCTCTCACAGTTCTGGGGGCTGGAAGTCTAAACTCGGGGGTCCATAGGGCCAAGCTCACTCTGAAATCTGTGGGGAGGATCCTTCCTGGCCTCCCCTTGCGTCTGGTGGCAGCCGGCTGTCCTGGGCCTGTAAGCTGTGTCTGCCGCCATTCTCTGCCTCTGAGGCACAGTGACCCTCTTCCCTCATCCCTGCCCCATCTTTCCATGCAAGTCCCCTCCCCCATAGTGACACTAGTCATTTAGAAACCCCTCCGTCCAGTAGGACCTCAATTAATGACATCTGCAAAGACATTATTTTCGAACAAGGCCAGATTCTGGGGTTCCAGGTGCCCATAGACGGGTGGGGGTGGGGCTACTGAGCTGCGCAGGCGCTCATCATCGCTCGCCAGCCGGGTGTCCCGGGAAAAGGCACTGGTTGGTGCAGGTGGTTCCTTCCTCTGGTACCAAACTGGGGCCACCAGGGCCTGTTCCCTGGGGACTGTGAGGCAGGGAAGATGAGGGTCCCAGGGTCCTGGCATTCGGGACGCCCAGCCTGGCCGCGTGTGATTTCTATTATTAAATGAACCGTGCGTGAGTGCAGAGGCGCGCCCTGGTGTAATTATAGCGGGGCGCAGTTGGGAGGTGATGGATCCCAATAGGGGCGAGGCAGATCTATTGATTGATGTGGCGCGTTACTAGGGCTTAAGGGACACAGCGAACCCTGGCTCCGTGCACAAGTGTGGAACCAGTTGAGAGCGGCTGCCGGGAAGGCAGAAGGCGGTCGGAGGCCGTGCTGGTGGGAGCTCCCGTCTGGAGGGGTGACTGGGTCTTCGGAGGGTCTGCTCGGATCGGGCAGGCTGCCCCCTCCCCGTCTGCCCCTCTACTGGGGCCAGAGGGCGCCCTCTGCTGGCAGAGGAGGAGGGCGGAGGATCATGAGGGGCCCTCCCGGGGGCTGGGCGGTGGGGAGGGGATCGTGTTAGCAGGAGCCGTCAGGCCTGGTGCAGGAAAGTCCCTGTGCTGCCACCTCCGCCTGGCAGCCTGCAGCTGGGGACTTGGCCTCCGAGTCTCAGTTTTCTCTCCTGTGAAATGGAGATGAGGGTCCCTGGCTTATCGGCCCGCAGGTGATGCAATGACGCGGTACCTGGAAGTCCTGGAACGTGGTGGCACCAAGCAGGACTTTAATCAATAGAGTTGTTGTTTTGATGGCCCTTCTGTCGTCACTGTGCAATGCTTGGGTCAGAGGCAGGGATCCCGAACGTCATTCAGAAGCTCCATCATTCCGCTGATTCCGGGAGGGGGCGGAGCATGGGACCCCTCTGCTCCCCAAGGTGTGGACTGCAAGGTGCTGTCTGAGGCCCAGGGACTGTTCTGTCTCAGGGACTCCCCACCCCCTACCCCTAGAGAAAAGGCCCTTTGCTGACGTTTGGGCTGGGCTGTGGGTGGGGCCGTGGGCAGGCAGTGCCTCCCGAGGCCTCGGCAGGCTTGCGGCTGGGGAAGGCCGGTGCACATGCACAGCAGGGAGAACGGGGTCACCTGGAATGTCCTCGTGTCCCTCTGGCCTGGAGGGTGCAGGAGGGGGGCAGAGAGAAGAGAGCGTTGAGGTGCTGGCTGGGGGTTTCCCTTGTGCCTTAGGATCCACCGAGCGCCCGGAGCTGGCTGCTGCTGGAGTGGGCCTTCCAGGGTGCCTGCCGCCTGCACAGCAGCAGAGGCAGATGTGGGCCCCTCCGGAATGTCCTGCAGATCAGCTGGCCTCGGGCTGACCCTGAGCCCAGACCCCAGGGGGAGTTGGGGTGTGGCAGACGGCAGCTCAGAGCCCTGCCCCAAAGGCTCACATGCATCCTGGGTTGTGGTGGCCTGGGCTGGGCCGGGGTCCACAGATATGAGTGGCCTCTGGCCTCTTAAGACATCTCAAAGTCAAGCGGAACTCATGGCCTTATAGGAATTTTGGATTATCTGAGCTCCAGGCTCTTTCCCTGGTCTGGATGAGGGAGAAACAGCTTGAAGTTGAAACACTGGGTAAGCTACTGAACCTCTGTGAGCCTCAGTCTCTTCGTCTGTACCACAGGCATGACAATGGAGGACCCGCCTCCTCCTGGAGTTCGCTTTGAACCCTGCCTGGCTCACGGTGTGTACTCAGTGAACGCTGACTGTGACAAGTTACCCTCGAGACAGTGGGGGCGGGAATGGTAATGGGTGGTGCTGTCGCTGGTGGTCATGGTGGCCATGATGGTGGTCATCTGGTGATGGGGATGATGTAGTGATGGTGGTGTCAGTGATGATGGTGGTGATGGTGGCCATGATGTGACGGTGACACTGGTGGTGGTGTGGTGACGAGGGTGACGGAGCTGGGGGAGAAAGAACAGTCCATCGCCATCCCCGAAAGACCACTGCCCACCAGGTGCTGTCCTCCCACGGGGCCAGTTCTCAGAAGAAGCCTGGGCAGAGCGCGGGGCCCAGACAGGTGAAGAGACCCTGGCGAGGGAGACTAAAAATAGGACGTAGCCCAAGGCTGCAGTGGGCACTCCTCTGCCGCCTAACACGAGGGGCTGGGCTGGATCACAGGGCTGAGGGTGTGGGGCCAGCCCTTCTCGTCCTTCGGCCCTGCCTGGAGCCGCCTCTGCTCCTGCGGCCACCCTGACCGGCCGGGCCTCCTCTTGCGCCTCCTCTGCGGGGACGCCTCATACTGGGTGCACGTAGCCTGAGCTCCTTGAGGGCCAGCTGGGGTCTGACCAGCATGCCCAGCGCAGGACACGGCCTTTGCCACTGTGTGTGCGCGGCGGTGGGTGGGCAGGGTGAGGCCCGGCAGGCAGGCTGCTCCCAGGGGCTCCCTGCCGCTCTCGGCCCCCGGCTGGCTCCTGGAGGTCTGAGCAGCAAAGGCTGCGAAATATAGAGCGTTATCTAAATGCTAAATGGCGGCAGTAACGGGCCAGACGGGCGCCGTGAACCATGTGAGGCTCATTGGCCGTCGCCTGCGTGCCCCCCATGCTCCGCAGAAGGCCTGTCGGCCTGGTTAGTGCCCTCACTTTGTCAGAGCCTGCGAGGCTCCAGGGGCAAGGCACACACAGGAGCTGGGCAGGCTGTCCTGCGAGGAAGGGGCTGGAGGCTGGGCCAGGAGGTGGCCCCGCAGGGGGGATGGGGGGGTGCTGCCGCCGGGTCCTCGGTGACCAGCAGGTGAGTGACGTCCCTCACATCACTGGAGGAGAAAGAGCAGTCCATCGCCATCCCAAAAGACCACTGCCCACCAGGTGCTGTCCTCCCACGGGGCCAGTTCCCAGATGAAGCCTGGGCAGAGCGCGGGGCCCAGACAGGTGAAGAGACCCTGGCGAGGGAGACTAAAAATAGGACGTAGCCCAAGGCTGCAGCCGGCGCTCCTCTGCCGCCTAACACGAGGGGCTGGGCTGGATCACAGGTCTGCAAAATGTTTGTACCGAGGGGCGCTTTGTTCAAACAGAACCTCACGCGGAAACCCTCCGCAGCAGCATGAAAGCCGAGCGCAGCCCATTGAAGCCGGACTGCATGGCGGGGGAAGCGCCCCCCTCCCTGCCCAGCGGTCAGCGCTCAGCGGGGGCTTCTGCAGTCTGGGCTTCCTTGAAGTGAGCCTTGTCCTGGGGGATACGCTGACAAGGGCCACCTGCAGTCACCTGGGGTCACGGAGACCTGAAAGTTCATGAGTCCCTCCTCCCCCGCTGGAGACCCAGGTCCTGCCAGGATTCTGGAGTCACACCTGGACTGAGCCACACCTGCGTGTTCCATCCCGTGTGTGCTTTCGGAGCGCCCAGGCCGCGTGGATGATCCGAACTGGGTGTCCTCCAGCCGCCTCCTCTCGGGGGCTTCACGTGCGTGGCTTGGCGTCACCGTCTTCCTTTGACTACCCGTCAATGGGAACAAAGGTGTTTGGGGATCTCCTGGCGCCAGCCTTTCCTCGCAGAGAACCAGTCACTGCGGACTGGGGTGTGCTCACGGGAAGGTTGGGCAGAGACGAGCGGCTTAGAGCCCGGCTCCGGGCTGCACCAGGCCAGCAGAAAGGGCATGTGACTGGGCTGGGGATCTGGCTTAGGAGGTGGGAGTGACCCAGGCCTAGAGGACTTCGGGCTGTGGCAGAGATTTCTCCTGGCTCTCTCCAGGCAAAGTCACAAAGCCCAAAAACAGAGCCCAGGGGGCCAGGGAAGGGGGCGTGGTCTCTAAGAGCGAGGAGGGGCTTCAGAGGGGCTGGGGGATCGGACAGGGTCCTTCAGTTTCACGGCACCTCCGGGCCTCGGGTTGCTCTGGAAAGGTCGTTTTGGAGGATGGAGTCAACCCCCCCATAAAGTGGGGTGAGGAGCTCTTTGGGGGCTGGGTTCACGGGGGATCTCCATCCCTCCCGCCCCCTGACAAATGCCTGAGCCTGGAGACTCTCTCGCCCTCGCTGACCCCTCTCTCCACTTCCTTTCCCTGCCCTGTGGCCTCAGGGTCATCAAAACAGCACCTGCCCAGGGCCGGCCCCGGGCCCAGCACACCCAACCCCAGCCCCCTGGTTCTGGTCGCAGCAGTGCCTCTGCCTCAGTTTCCACCCCTGTACCTGGAGGTCGGGGGGCCTCGGGGCTGGGCCACTCCAGCAGACTGTGACTCGAAGCCTGTCCTGTGTCCCCTCCCTGCTGGCTGCCGCCAGCTGGGTGTGGAGGAAGCTGAGCGGCTGCCAGGATTCCACGCTCCAGCCTCGCTCCGGTGGACTCTGGGAAGTCCATTTGGTTTATTAACACAAACACTCTTGGCACAGCCCGGGGTCGGCAAATTGGATGGGAGTTCACGGAAGTCAGGGGACGTGTTCATCACCTCCTGCCGTCACCTGTCACCGATCCTGGCAGCCGGGGACTGGCCAAGTGTGGTCCCAGGGGTGGGCCACTAAGTCACCTCCAGAAAGCCTCTCTCGCTGGCTTCCAGCTGCTCTCCACCAGGAGATGGGGCCTGGCTTCTGTCCTCCGTTCTGACCGGGATGTGACCTTGGTCAAGGTCCTGCCGTCTGGGCCTCAGTGACAGAGGCCACACGTGGGCATCCGATCCTCCCCAGCTGGAGGCTGGCTGCGCGGCCGTGAGCCAGCGCCCCCGCCCCAGCACTGAGCCTCGACTCTAGGGGGGCTGCCTCCTCTCTTCACTCATCAACCGCTTCACCGAGCAGCTCGGTGCTCGGAGCCGAGCTGGAGATTTAAGATGCTAATAGCAATAATCATCACGGTGGGGATACGACCGTAACAAGGGCGCGGGGCGCAGGCACTGTGCGCGTGGGAGATTAACGAGGCGGATGGGCCCTGTCCGAGGCCCCATTGCTCGGGCGAGGACCCCGAGGCAGGCCAGGTCACGAGTTCCAATGACAGTAGCAGGCTGGTGAGGTTGCGTCTCTGGAGTGGTTCAGAGGCGGCGGGCTGCAGGGCAGGGGGAGGTGGGTTCACTCAGAGGAGGTCGGGAGATGCTGGGGGGAGGCGAAGGCTGAGTTTTGGTCTGGGTGTGGTCAGTCACCCTGGGGCAGAGCGGGTCAGGAGGGGCAGTGCAGGTGGAGGGAAGGGTCCCGGCTGGGGTCTGGAGGGGGGGCTTAGCCCTGAGTGTCCAGGACCTCCTGACCATTTGACGCAGGGGGTTTTGCAAGGGGCCCTGGCCTGTTCGGGATCTCCGGCCACGGAGCCCCTGAAGGGATGGGAGGACGTGGTGCGGCCCAGCCTGATGCTCCTGCCCGTCCTCTGTCACTTCCGAGACTGTGGGGGGTCAGAGGAGGGCACAGAGGACGGGCCGGCCCGGTGAGCCCCCCAGGAAGCACTGGCGGAAGGTGCCCGGGGCCCTGGGAGGGCTGGACAGGCAGGGGCGGGCTCTCCCATCTGGGAGTGGAGGGACCCGTTAGCCCGGGAGCGTTAATGACCGGCTTCCCGGCCCATTAATCTCAGCAGCGCCTGCTCCTGCCTGCTGGGTGACAGGAGAGGAGGGACCCCTCCTCCGAGAGCCAGCGCTTGGGGAAGGGCAGGCGAGGACCTGGTGCCACCTTGGAATCGGCTCAGCACCATCTTGCAGCTAAGGAACAGGCTCGGGCGGAGTGACGTGTTCAAGGTCGGGCAGGGGTGGGGCGGGCGCTGCCCCGGGTCTCTGAGACTCCAAAAGTGGGGGCCGTGGCCCCCACACCAAGAACTGCTCCAAAGCCCGGTGCTCCTGGTCAGAGCCTCCGAGGCTGAGGGACCTGCTCCTGGGTCCTTCTCTGCCTCGCTGTCCTTTCTCCCCGGCCCCATCTGTTTCTCTACCGTCCGTTCCCCACCCGCCAACCCCTGGGCCACAGGGCAGCAGACCTTAAGTTGAGGGTCTCAGCGTGGCTGGCCCAGCCTTTGTGTGCGAGGGGGAGGGGGAGCGGAGGGGAGGAGCCGCAGCAGCCGCAGTGGGAAATGTAGGTCAGGGAGATAAATTGTGCGCAGGTGAGCAGGTGGACCCGGAGGGCTCCAGGGCTGGCCACGCGCCTGCCTCCTCCTGAACATTCTAGAGCAGGAGTTGGGGACTATCCCCCTCCCTGACTCTGGCAGTGGGTTAGCTCCTCCAGGGTGGGGGGGTGCCTGCCTACCCTTGGAGCACCCCCAGGGTCCATCGCTCCCCCTTGACCCCCGCCCCGGCCATCTTGCTGGCTCTGCTTGCTGTGGCCCTGAGCATTGTGCCTGGGAAACCCACAGACATCTCCTCACAGCACCTGACCACCCTCCTTGGTTCTGGCAGAGGGATCTCTTTAAATCTGACCACGTCCTTACCTGCTCCCACCTCCTCTGTTGCTCCCATTCCCTCATGGGGCGTGGACACCTTCAACTGGGCAAGCCCCACCCTGGGACAGGGCTCCGTGCCCCACACGCCCCCTCCCTGCAGACCTGCACTTCTGGACACCCCACCTCCTCATTCCCTGGAGCATCGGCCCTGGGGACAGACCGCCTGGGACCAAATCTCAGATCCAGGACTCCCAGGCCTAGTGGCGGGCCATTGCCAGCCCTCGAGCGCCTCCGTGTTCCCACCTGTAGGTGAGGTGCTTGCGTGCTGTGAGCAGAGCCGTAGCGGGGTCCCGCAGACAGAAAGCAGGCGCTCTGGACGGCGGCGTGTGGCCACCACGTTGCGGTTGTTTTATTATCATTGTCATTACTGGCCCCGGGGATGCCCGCCTAGGAAGATGTGACCCATGTCATAGCCACCAGCACGGGGCTCAGCAGGTATACAGCAGGTCTTCAATAAATGCTGACTGAACCCACCATTCAGTGGGGGAGGACCCACTTACTGGGGCTCCCCAGTCCGATGGGGAGCGGACCTGCCGGTCAGCCCAGGGAGGAAGGTCACACTCACACCCCCATCTCGGAGGGTCCCGCCCACGGGTGCCAGCCCCTCCCGCCACCCGAGGCTTCAGAAAAGAGGTCCCTTATCAGCGTGTGGTGACAGTCGAAGGACAGGGGGCTGGGAAGTGAGCCTCGGGCACACGGCCCCAGGGGCTCGGCACCTCCCGCTGTCCGCTGAGTCTGCGGCTGGCTGAGGGTCCCTCAGCCGCCTGTCCGCACCGGTGCCCTTGGGGGCCCTGCTGGGGAAGCGAGCTGTGCTCCCCACGAGCCTGCCGGCCAGGGAGCCAGAGTCGGCCGCCGTCAAGTCTTCCGGGCGCCACCCCCCTTCCAGGAGCCCTGTCCCCACGTGGTCCCAGGACCACCCAGCCGGCTGCAGGGCCGCCATCAGTGCCCCAAGGCCACATGGCCCTGAGCCAGGAGTGTGCTCCCGCTTCTCCTGAGCACCGCGGCCGCCTTTCCAGGTGACCTAGAGCCGCGTCTTCCACTCCCGACGCTGACCCTCGGGTGCAGTGACCTGTCCAAGGCCACACAGCTCACCAGCTCCACCAAGAAAGAGCCCCCGTCACCTCGCCCCAGCCCTCTTAACCTGGGGATGCCGAGGGGTCCCCCTGCCTCGCTTCCTCCACCCGCGAGGCTCATCCCGTCCTCGGGCGGCCTCCCTGGCCTCTGGGCGCTGCAGTGTTAATCCGGGCAGCTCCCGAGCACCTGGGACAAGAGAGGCTATAAATAGACTGTACTGTGGCACAGAGCCAACAGCCACCTTGGGCCCCAGGGCGCGTCCCGGTGCCAGCTGTTTGCCAGCGGGTCCTGGGCTGCCGGCACGCTGCCTCCCCGGCTGGCTTGTCTGAGACTCGGAGGACAGCCTGCCCCTGTCTCCCTCCCTGGGGACGTCTCCTTCACGATCCTCAGCCTCTTCCTCCCGGGGGCTGGTGCAGAGAAGGACGCGGACTGTCACGTGGGGCGGAGTTCACGCAGCTAGAAGGTGGCTGCAGTCCCCAGCGGTGGCCCTGTGGATGTCCCCACGGTCAGTGTGGGAAAAGGGCCTTGCTTCGTAGAAGTGACTTAGTGAAGGAGGTCAGGAGGGGAGGTCAGGAGGACACTGGGGCATCTGAGTGGTCCCCAAATGCCATCACCTGTCCCCTTGCAAGAGTGAGGCACACGCACGCACGCAGGCACACACACATGCGCGCGTGTGCACACTCCTGGAGAAGGCAGTTGCTGGTGGAGGCCCAGATGGGAGGCCCACAGCCCAGCCACTGGACCCTGGCCACTACCAGAGAGTGGAAGAGGCCAGGGGTACCCTCCCAGATCCCTGGAGGGAGCGTGGCCCTGTGGCCACCTTGAATTTGGCCTAGAGAGAGTGACTCAGAACTTGGGAGAATAAATCTGTGTTGATCCCCGTCACCGGTGTGTGACGGCTTGTCCAGCAGCCGCGGGGAAGCCTCGTGCTCTGCTCGGGGACCCTGAGCAGAGGTTCCTGGAGGTGGCGGGTGCGTGGGGGAGGGGAGCAAGGACTTGAGGTCTGTTGGCTTTTGTCACCTGACGAGAGCGACTGGGAGGAGGAAAGCTTCATCTTGGCTCAGTCTCAGGGGTCTCAGGCCGGGGTCCTCCGACTCCGCCGCCCTGGGCTGAGGTGAGGCCGGACGTCATGGCGGAAGGGCGTGGAGGAGGAGAGCGTCTCCACTCAGGGAAGCTGGGAAGGGAGGGGAGAGAAGCCAAGGACCGGATGTGGCCCCACGCCCCAGGGACCTCCCTCTTCCCGCCACGCCTGCCTGCCCACAGTCGCCAGGCCACATTGAGGGTCCATCACATGAAGGAAGCCACTGGGGAGGTCCAGGTCCTCCCGACCCCGTCTTTCCTAAGGGCCCATCTCTGGCCCTGCTGCACTGGGGGTCCTGCTTTCAACACATGGGACCCGGGGACCTTCCAGACCCCAGGGATAATGGGGTCCCTGCCATGTGGACCTCGAGGGCTCTGCCGGCGTGGACTGGGTCCAGGGGCAGCAGCGGGTGTGCCCTCCTCAGGGTCCTGTGCCTCCTCGGCGCCCCGCCCTGCCTGCCGCCCTCTCCGTGGGCTGGCGGGTGGCGCAGGGCAGTGCCTCTCGGCTGCGGTGCTGAGCTTCTCGGGGCGTCTGGGGTGTGAGGCAGTCAGTTCTGGTTTTGGGAGCTTAAGTCCGTTTGAGTGGCGTCCTGTCATCTTGCAGTAGGTGAGTTCTGACTGAGATGTGATGTGACCTTGGGAAAGTCTCCCTCCGGACTCCGCTGTCTACAAAATGACCAGGTCACCTAGCAGTTCTTCTGAGTCCTTTCCAGTCTACAGTGCCGGGCCTGCCTCCTTGGTAGCTGGACAAGGTCGCTCTCCCTGGACAAGGGAGTCCTCACGGGGCCGAGGCGCCGTGGACAGTGGGCAGGCTCAGCGTGCAGCTCGGTAACCAGGAGGCGCGGCGGGAAGGAGGTGTGGCGGGCGTGCTTTATCCGACAGCTTGTGTCTTAGTCTGTTTTGTGTTGCTCTAACAAAACACCTGAGGCTGTGTGTAAAATGAGGTTTATTTAGCTCACAGTGCTGGACACGGGAGCGTGGTACAGTGTCAGCTGGTGAGGGCTCATGGCAGGTGGCATCCCAATGGGGGGAGTGCGTGCGGCAGCTGGAGAGAGGGGACTTGGCAGACAGGAAGCAAGTGTCCAGGGAGGGGCCAGCCCTTCTGAAGTGGGAGCCCCCGTGAACCCCTCACCTTCCCCGTGAACCCCTCACCTTCCACAGGTGCCACCACCCTGGGGACCAAGCTTTGAGCCTGTGAAGACAAGACCAGCCGAGCCGTTGCTCCTCACAGCCCCCGCCTGTGCCAAATTCGCCCCCAGAGACGAGCCACCAATTCGCCCCCAGAGACGAGCCACCAGAGGTGCCAGGAGAGAACTGGGTGGGGGAGGGGCGTGGCGTTGCCAGAGCCTTTTGACTGGCAGCAGCTGCTGACCAGGTTTCCATGGTGAAAGTCGGGATGGGCGCAGACGGGGGTGCTGTGGAGTCTGTGGAGTTTGTTCTGAGTCCTGCATGGTCGCTACATGTCCTCGCGTGAGTCCCCCAGCCCTGGGACACTGTCCTCGGATGCCCGGTTCCCCATCTGTTGCTGTGGCCGGGGGTCACTGCCCACTGCCATGGTGGGGAGGCCATCAGCCCCACCCCCTGACATGGACCCTTTGGGATGCTGTCCCCAAAGAAGGAGATGGTGGGTAGGCGAAGCCACCCATGTCCACCCACACAGCAAGGTGGGGAGAGGGTGAAGCCAGCATGCAGGCCACACCTGCCTTGGGGTCACCTGGCAGGAGGGGGCGCTCCTGCCGGCTGACCCGTACGCTGGGGTGGCAGGAGTGGTCAGGGCCAGGAGAGGTCGTGGGTGGTCTCCTCGAGTGCTGTTTGGGTTCCAGTCAATATCGCCCCAGCTCCAAGTCCACGCGGCAGACCGTCCAGGGGGAGGGAGTCTCCCAAGGCCCCAGCGTTGCCCATCAGATCCGCCACAGGGCCGGGTGTGGGCAGCTGTGGGCAGGTGGGGGCCAACAGGCTCAGTGTGTTTGGGGCCCTCCGCCAGGGCCCAGCCAGCTCTGCTTCCAAGTCTGTGGCCACCACCTCCCTCTCAGCTCCTCCGTGGCTGTCACTTTCCCAATGGGCTCCAGAAGCTCTTGCTGCCCCCTCCCAAGCTGGGAGAGATCTGTCGACTCTTCTCCTGGGTGGATGCTCCCCGATACATCGTCACCCCAACTCTGCCTCCCCCGTGGGGAGAGTCTCCAGCTCACACACATAGGCTCTGGGGACAGCAGGGTATGGATGCGTGTCCCAGCCCTGCCATTCATGGGCTAGTTCTCTGAGCGTGGCCTCCCCTTGGCTTGAAAGGGACAGTCCCGTCTCTTTCTGCAGGCACCCAGCGTGAAGGGGGACAGGCGGTGAGCACCTGGCCGAGCGTCTGGGGCCCCCAGTCCTGCTTCACCTTCTCACGTCACCTGAGGGTCTTCTCCTGGATCCTTGAAATCTCTCCTTGGGCCCAGGCTCTTTCCAAATCCACAGTTTTCCAGAACATCTCAGAAGCTGGTCTGAGAAATCCACTTCATGAAACAGAACGGACTGAGTTCACCCAGGGGGGAAGTGGGTCCTGCCAGCTCCCGCTCCAGGCCCTGCCCAAGCTGGCCCGAGCGGGAGCCAAGAACTGAACCCCTCCCACCTTGGGGAGCCCCTCCAGCCATACTGGGTGCTGTGCTAGGACGGAGACCCCGGACACATCCCCACCCCGGACGCCCAGCCTGAGCCCCAGGGCCTCGAGCCCAGGCCCGGGGCCCCAGTGGAGACCAGCTTTTTAATTTTCCATTCAGCAGGGTGCGGGCTGCCTGCCATCTCTCTCCCCACAGGGAGCAAGGAAGCAATCTGAACAGGATGGACCGTGACTCCTGGAATAGCCGTGCCCGCACGCACCTTCGCCGGGCAAGGACCTGACTCTTCTGACTCCTGCTGGCTGCCGGGCTCGAACGCTCTCCCCCATTCTACAGATGGGTAAACTGAGGCCTGCAGAGGTGAGGAGGTAAGGTCTCGCCCAGCTCCGTGGGCAGGGGGAGGTAGTGCTTCCTGGCTCCGACCTCTGGCTCTCTGCGGGAGGTCTGCTGGCGGACTGTAACTGCAGCCGGGATGGTTTTTAAAAAGCAGATCATTAAAACCATGTGTTTAATTGTAGCAAAATACATGATATAAATTTACCATCTTGTCATCTTGAACGCGCAGCGTGGTGGCGTCAGGCACGTTCACATCCCGGGGCAGCCGATCCCCGCCCGCTTTCCATCCTGCCAGCCTGAACCTGCACGTTCCCGTTAGGTGGCAGCTCCGGGCCCTGGTGCCACCCTCCTCAGTCTCGAGGCTCGGCTGTGCGCAGGTGGAATCATGAAGCACGGGATCTTCCGTGACTTATTCCACTCGGCGTGATGTCAAGTTCCATCCACGCTGGAGCGGGGGCAGGGGTCCCTTCCTTTCTAAGGCCGTTTGGCGTTCTGTTGGGGCACCATGTATGTTACTGGGTCATTCCAGCGTCACGGACACCTGGGTTTCTGGGCTGCAGGATTTTTAAATTCTGTCTCCACAACTTCCTAGCTGTGTCTCTCGGACAAGTGACCTCACCTCTCTGTGCGCCTGTCTCCTTGAGAAGCTGCGTTCCTTTCTGCTGAGGTCGTGGGTTGTTGGGGATGCTACTGGCGTCAGCCCAGGTTCCCTGGGTTCCTTTCGACTGGTAGCATATGTCTACGCCCTGGTCGCCACGGGCGGCTCTGCCAACAGCTGGACGTTCTGAGGGTCACCTCTGAGCAGCCGCCAGAGCCTGGAGATAACAGGGAGGCTCTGCCCCGCCGAGGGTGGCTGTGCGCCAAGGGCTCCCGGGCACTGCACCTGTGCCTGGATGGAGGGCTGCGGCAGGGAGGCAGAAGCCCCGCCCCTTGACTGCGGCGTGAGGGACGTTCCTGAGCTGAGGCTGGTCGAGTCCCACTCAGCTCCTGCCCCTTCGCCATCCTGCTCTGTCCTCCTTCAGGGCTCTTCTGAGACACTTCCTTAAAAAGCCACTTTAACCAGTCACAACAGCTGAACTCAGAAGCAGCGAGGTGTCCATTGTGGATGAACCGATCAAGAAAATGTGGCGTACATAACACGTGGAGTTTCATTCAGCCACGGAGATAATGAAGTGATGTCACGGGAGGAGATGGCTGGCTGGCTGGCTGGCTGGAACTTGAGGGCATTATGTTAAGTGAAGTGAGCCGAACTCAGAAGGTCAAGGGTCATGTGTTTTTTCTCATATGTGAAAGACAAAGAAAGGTGGGGGTGGGGCTATCATGAAAACTGAAGGGAGGTCAGTCGAGCAAAGGGACCAGCGGTGGGAGGACAGATGGGAGGGGGATACCAGGAACAATGTTGACCCATTGTATTGTCACATCATGTGCATGTTGGAATATGTGACAACAGATCCCACCCTGTATAATTATAATGCACCAATAAAAAAAATCACTTGCACACAAATCCCTGATCCCACTGTAAAGTAGGCACTGTGAAGAACAGTCCACGGCATGTAGTAAATGTTCAATTAAAAATGAGTCCTGTTACTATTGTTGCTGCTATAGTGGTGGTGTTGTCTGATCTGTCTGGACTAGAGGGGGAGCCGGAAAGGCAGAAGGAGAAAGGAAGCGGGGGATAGAGTCTTATTAACGAGGGGTCCTAGAACCCAGAGGTCGCACAGCCCTACATGCTTCCAGTTGCTGATGGGTAGCAAGACAACCCAACTGCCCATGCCCTTGGGCCAAGCAGCCTCCTCTCTAGGCCATTTCCCCATTGATAAAATGGTGGTCCAAATGCAGGAATGAGCTCAGAGGTAGAGTGTTTGCCTAGAAGGTGCTCGACCCTGAGTTTGACCCCCAAGATCTCTAAATAAATTAATCAATCGATGAAAAAGGAATGGACAGAGCGTGTACCTCAGAAGCCAGCTGTGATCCATTAGAAGCAGCTCCTTGTGTGCCACAGTGAAGGGGGTTCTGGATTAACCTCTCAGCTGTGGGGGGAAGAGCACTGAGATCGATTGGTGATGTCTGCCTGGGGATCGCAGAGAGGCCTGATGGTGCACGTGGAGGGCTTGCCACTTATGGCTGGTTGAAGGTGAAGGTGTGGAGCCAATGCATCTGATGAGAAAGGGGGTCACGTCACGAGGACAGGTCCCTGTGGGGAGGACCATCTGGTGAGGAGGGGAGGCCTCCTGCCCAGGAGGAGCTTCCAGGCACACCGGCACGCCATCTTGGAGTCAGATCTTGCCCAGCCTTCAGATAACTACAGTCCCCGTCGTCATCTTGCCTGGAACTCATGAGATTCCCCAAGTCACAATGACCCAGGTGAACCACTCCCAATTTCTGGTCCACAGAAAGTGAAACAGTAAATGTTTATTGTTGCTTTAAGCCACTGCGTTTTGGGTTGTGGCAGGTCTTGATTTGGACAGGTTCCTGCTCTGGGTGGCTGGTTGCTTAATTCCAGTGAGCCTCCAGGAGGCAGGCAAAGTGCATCTCAAGGCTGTGCCCAGGAGGCGGGGAGGCCCTGGCCCGCTGGCTTCCATCCCCCATTGCTGGTGGGCAGCCTCCCAGGCCCTGGCTCCCCTGTGCTGCCGGGTCACAAGTGCGTGTGTGGCACGAGGTTCCTGGGGGTATCCTATGCCACAGAGGGAGGGAAGCTCCAGACGGGAAGCAGGACGTGGCTGGCTTGAGCTGAGACACTGTCACCACGTGGAGCTGGTGGAGCTGGGTGCGTCCTCCCCACGTGCAGCTGCAGCTAGAGTGGGCCTGGAGGACGCGGGTCGGGGTCTGAGAGAGTCTGACCCACCAAGTGACAGGGCGAGTGCCAGGCTCACCCAGTGGAGGACGGGGTCAGCGAGGGAGGGAGGGGCTCGGGGTGTCCATGTGGGAGATGGTCGCCCACCTGCAAGAAGGACTCAGGAGGCCGAGGCAGGAGGAGAGCAAGTTCCAGGCCACCCTTCTTCCCTTACCCTGGAAAACAAGTCACAAGCCACCACCTTCCCTTGTCACACTGCCCTCGTGTCCCAAATATCACCATGACCATTCCCATTTTGCAGATGGAGAAAGTGAGGCCTAGGGACATGAAATGACCTGCCTGAGGTCAGAGAGCTGCAGGCATGTGGTGAGGCTGGAAGGAGAAGTTCAGGTTCTTTCCCGTGCCCGCTTCCTGAGGAGACGGTTCTAAGGCAATCCATCCCCTGAGGGCTGGGCACAGCAGCATGGTTTTTAAAATGGTGGCAAGAGTCCTAGATCAGATCAGTCCAGCCCTGGTTGGAGCCCAGGCTTGGTGCACAGCTGTGAGAGCCTGGGCCAGGTATTCCCCATTTGAGGGTCAGTTTCCCCTGTGGAGAGGGGTTGGCGGCTGGACTGTGCACACCCTTGTCCTGCCACCTGGAACCCTGGCCAGGAATCTTGGTGCAGGGGCTGGGTCAGGCACCAGGCAAGACAAGCACCAAGCTTGCTTTCCAGTCCCCACAGCTCCATAAGGCTGGCACAATGAAGCCCATTTCACAGATGAAGAAGTGGCAGGGCTGAGGGGTCAGTTAATTTGCCCAGAGACACAGAGCTACTAAGATACAGAAGCATCTGTATGGTCTGTCTGGTCACCAAGTCACACAGCTTCCTGAGGAGGGACATTTTCTTTTCTTATAGCAGCTGTTGCTAGATATTAAATACGACCATTTCTTGGGCGCCTCTTAGGTGGCAGGCACCGTCCGGGCGACTTTATGTGCAGTGTCTGCAGTTGCAAAGCCCTTTTCACTTGGGAGTGAAGAAATTCCACTCAAACTGACTCAAGAAAATGTTATTTGTTGGCTCCTGTGATTGGCAAATTCAGGGGTGGATCCGCGCACAGCCAGACCAGGGGCGACAACCTCGTCTTTAGCTCTCCCGCGATTCTTCCCCTCTCAGTGTGACTGCAGTTCTTGACTGGAGCTCTCGTTCCTTGCGGCTGCTCCCAGATTTCCCTTCTCCTGGCTTCATCACCCCGCAAGCAAGAGACTAGCCATGTAGCCATTCCAGGGAAGGTTCCTGATTGGCTCTCCTCGGAAGCACGGCCCGACCCCGGGCCAATCAGCGCTCCCAGAGTGACGGGGTTCTGTGATTGGCCAGGCCTAAATCACGTGACCATGGCGGGGTCCTGTGATTGGCAGTTCCACCGGAATCACTGCCGCTGTGCACAGAAAAGACAGCGTGTGCCTGTTCAATCTCATTAACCCTCACACGACCCCAAGAGGAAGAAGGTACAGTGACACTCTGCTCCTTACAGATGAGGATGCGCGGGGTCAGAAAGGATGAGTAAACTGTCCAGGTCCCTTCGCTGGGAAGTGACCGCGGGCGACTCTTTTAGACTCACTCTAATGAGAACTGAGAGCGCTGGCACTCTGTTAAATCAGATGAATAAAGCAAGATTGAGTCCCTCCTGTGTGCGAGGCTGCAGAGGAAAGCAGGGGACACCGGACCCTGCCAATAGGGCATCTACAGTCTCCCCCAGGAGAGGCGGAATTGAAAAACAACCTCGGATTTTAACAATAGTGGAGGCGCAATAGCAGAGCTGACAGGAGGCCTTTGGTGATTAATTGCTAAATGAGTGATGCAGACAGTAATTGCTCCTGGAGTTCAGAGGAGGGAGCCAGCACTGTGGGCTGCAGTCAGGGAAGTGTTCCCGAAAGAAAGAGACTCCTCCGAACTTGGCTTTGAAGGACAGGAGCTTCTGCAGAGGCAGAGTGAGGAAGAGGCGGGGCCTCCCGCGTCAAGTGGAAGGGCCTGGCTCCCTGGCACTCCTGGCTCTGTAATTCGGGGGCTTAGCAAAGCCCCCCCCCCCCCCCGGGCCCTGTTTCATGCCTTTCAAGTTCAAATTCCAGCTCTGCCAGGAGGCAGTGTGTGGCCCTGGCAAAAGTCACTTCACCTCTGAGATCCGCAGGGTTTTCCTTCACACGTTGGGAGGGAGGATTCCTGCTCTGCCTACTTCACCAGCGGGTTGTGAGGCCAGACAAAGTGACGTGCATGAAAATCCCCCTCGGGAACCTAAAGTGATCTGTAAATATGAGCAAAGGTTACCAACGCCCGGTTCCCACACCGGGTTCCTAGTCGGGGGTTCCAGACAACCTGTCCAAGGAAGCCCTGCTCCTCCGCGGAGCCCCGTGCTTTATTTTAGAACGAATGGCACAGTGCAAAATCAGACCTGAAGCCCAGCGGCTGCTTCCACGGCCCCTCCCTGCTGGTACCTGGGGAGCCGCCTTCAGCCCTTGAAGGCGGGGAGTCCAGGGGAGCCTGGGCTTGGGCTGATTTATTGTAAGTGCGACTCTCCTTTCAGGGTGACTTCCCAAAGCACTTACTTCCTATTCAGAGGCCCCATGGGGCAGGAAAACGGAATGCAGTGATTGGCCTGATCCAGGTCACATGACCAGCCCGGACCCTGGGGAGTTCACTGAGCCATAGTCAAGCCGCCAGGGTGGCTGGGGGCGGGTTTATTTCTCCTCCATTGCAAACTCCTGCTCACCGTCAGATCTGGCCCACGGCTTGTTTTTGTGTTACCCCTGAGCTAAGAATAGTGTATTCATTCACAATAGTGTGTTCATTCATTTTTTATTAATAATAATAAAAAAATCCCCAAACCAAAGGCTATGTTAGAGAGGCTTCTGTGGCCTACAAATCCTAAAATATTTACTATCTGGCGCTTGACGGGAAAAGCTTCCTGACCCCTGATCTATTTTGTTGTAAACACAATGAGGCGGCGAGTCTCAAATTCATCGTTTAATGAGTGAAAAGAGAGGGCTTTTCATAGAGCCACGCAAGGTTGTTTCTGACTAAATAAAGGTTCTGAGAGGTGCATCTGCCAGGCCCCAGCCAGGAAAGCAAACCGCTCCAAGTAGTCAGCCCTCCTCGTCCCCAGATCCAACCAACTGCAGATGGAAAATATTTGAAAACAAAAATTGTGTTTGTACTGAACACATACCCCTTTATTTCCCCCTGTCATTATTCCCTAAACAATACAGTGTAACAACTATTTACACAGCATTTATATTGTATTAGGTAATATAAATAATCTAGAGATGATTTACAGGAGGATTGTGTAGGCTCTATGCAAATACTGTGCCAGTGTTCTAAGGGACTTGCACTCAGGGATTTGGGATCCTGGGGGGGGAGCCCCTCCCCTACAGATATCGAGGGACAACCGGATTAAAACCCAAGGGTGTGAAAAATTGGATGGGGGAGGGACATGGTCGGTGCCCCTAGGCTGTAGGTGAAGGGGAAGGTGGTGGTTACTGGGGGCCAGGGTCTTGGGCGCCCAGGGGAATGTGGGACCCCTCTTCCTCCTACCCTTGTGCTCTCCAGCAGGGCCCCCTACTGACTGGGTCCCACAGAGACCTGTCCCCAGGGTCTCCGGAATCAGTCTACAGGGGTTGGCACAGACTCCTGCTGGGCCAGGAGAAGAAACGCAAGCAGGGCTGCCAGGCCCAAAGGTACAAGCAGATTCTGCCAAAGGCCTGTCCCTCTGATGGCCATTGACAAGCCTGGGACCATGACAGTGTTTCCATGTGTGGAGTGAGAGACTCTGCACAGTATCCAGGTTCACCTTGGCCACTCATGAAGATATGTGTCCACCTATTATTGCCTCTCATTTACAATTTACATTCAGCTTCCTTTTAATTAAGATCCTGATTTTGCCCTTCTTCTCATTTCCTATCATTCCCTTCCCAATTCTGATCTTTTCTTTCCTGTGGCCACAAAAGTGTAAAGATTTCCCAACCTTAGACATCCCTTGACCCTCTTCTTGATGCTTCTGTACTCTGTGTATCAGTCTGTGTAAAGATGCTATAGCAAAATACCTGAGGCTGGATGACATAGAAAGACAAAAGGTTTATGTAGGTCATAGTTTTGAAGGCTGGAAGTCTAAGATTGGGCAGCCCCATCAGTCTGGGCCCTGGCAAGGGCTCCCTTGGTTGTGTCACAGTTTGGTGTAAAGCATCCTGGCAAGAGTGTGTGCAAGAGAAGTGATCACATGGTGAGTCAGGAAACCAGAGAGCAGGGTGGGACCTGTCTTGTTCTTTATGAATAACTCACTCCTGAGGGAAGTAAAGGGGGTTCCACTGAAACTGCCTTAATCCTGATAGCACCCCAGTGACCTCAGCACCTCCCACCAGCCCCCACCCCTTAAAGGTCCCACACCTCTCATATCACCACCGTGGAGACCGAACCCCCAACATGAGCACCCTTGGGGGAAAACCCACGTTCAAATCATGGCCCTCAGCCGTCACTTCACACTCCCTTCTGAACTTGCCCCCGGGCACGTATGTTTACCCCATTGCTTTTCTGGTATCCATTCTATTTCTGAACACATTAATAAATGGAGTTGCAAAGGAAACTTCCTATCGCTGCCTTAAATAGAGACTCAGGATCATATGCCATCAATAGAAATAAATACCCCCCAACAGAATCAGTGTTAATTAAATTCTGGCTAGATCCTGCAGCTTTGGCAAAGACCGTGAGGATGAGGCTCTTGGTTAAAAAGGGAAAATAATAAAAATAAGAAGTCGTGAGAGAATAGCAGGGAGTGATGGCTTTCCTCCTGATGTCTCCAGAGGCCCCGAAATAGAATGGCAAAGGGAGTAGCTCTGACCCTGCGTGACTTGGTGCCATCGACGCCACCCTGGGGCTGTGCCGCACAGACGTGGCCACCAACCTGGGGACCCACGCAGGGGCCTCCCCTCACCTGCCCGCTCAGGCGACCTCCCCTGCTGGTCCAGGAGCCCTGCTTGTCAGACTCCTGAGGCTGCACACGGCCGACTCCGTACCTTCCTGGAAGCAGCCAGCTCTCCGCGTGGGTCTACACATGCCCAAGGACACACCCCGGTCTCCCCTTAATTAGACCAACACCCCGAAATGAGAGAAATTTGCAAGAACGTTTTATTTCCTAACTAAGAACAGAAAGAGCCGGAGTCGACTCTTAGATCCCGGGAAAATTGTTTGTTTTTTTTTAAACGACAAAGTATGAGCAGTTACTTATAAATAGTTACAACCTACCTGTCATCCGTAAGTGTCAACATTTATGACTTAATGACATGGTTTTTATGCTATTACAAGTGTTTGTGGATGTTTGTCTACTTGTTGGCATATGCAGCTGAATCGTAGGGAAATACATCTCACTGGTGTGCGTGTGTATCGCATTAGGCCCCGTATTGCTTATGACGGGTGGTGTTTTATATCGATCACATTTCTTTGATGTTTACTACATGTCAGACTTTGAGAAAAGTGTTTTCCAAGACCTTAATCCTCAGGGCAACCCCCTGGGATGGTATAATCCCCGCTTTTCCAAAAAGAAACTGAGGCTCAGAGACATCAAGCCACTTGCCCAAGGTCACAGGCTGCTCGGCATCAGAATTGAGGTTGGACTCAGTCCCGTGCAACTCCAGAGCCAGTGACGCAGACCATGGCTGGTGCTGCTTCTGCCCTCCCACCCCGTCCCTCCGGAGGGGAAACCGAGGCCTGAGAAGGGACCCTTCTTGCTGTGGACCATGGCACTGGGTCTGGGGAGAAGCCAGTCCTCTGGAAAGCTGCCCTTTCCTGGCCTCTCCCGACCCCTGCAGTTGCCCACAGTTGGGGACGTGGGCTTCAGTGTCCCCATTCTCCGCACTGCGGGACTGGGGCTGGGCACCCGGAAATGCGGCTGTGATTCCTTTGGATTCTCCTCTTTCTTCTGAAGCGAGAGGGAGCTTTTCCCTCCCGCGGGTTCTAACGTGATTATTTGTGCAGCAGACAAACATACAAATGGACGTGACTTTGAATCATGGGGCGTGCGGGATGGGCTGTATTTAAAGCAGCAGCTGCATTACTCACGGCTGGGGAGATTGGCGTGCCGGCCCTGGAGGCCTGTCCTCTGCTGTGGAGTCTGCTGCTGATGCTGCTGATGCTGCTTCATTCAGAGTCAACCAGTAATGATTAGTCGGCCTACTATGTGCAAGGCAAGACCTACTAAGTGTGGGGTCAAATGCCAGGCCTGGGAGGGGTGAGGCACAAAGAGAGTTAAACCTTCCAGGCATGGAGGCCTCCGGCCTCCCTGAGTTCTCTCCCTCTCCAGCCTCCTGCCTTCTTTTTGCCCTTTGTGGAGCTGGGGATGGAACCCAGGCCTCGCACATGCCAGGCAAGCACTCTACACTGAGCTGCACCCCAGTCCTTTCTATTTAATTTTGAGACAGGGTTTTGCTGAGTTGCTGAGGCTGGCCTCCAACTTGCGATCCTCCTGCCTCAGCCTCCGGAGCAGCTGGGGTTCCAGGGCGTGTCACGCGCCTGCGCACCTTCACTCCCTGCTTGCTTGCTCCCCTCTTTGCTGCCCTGTCTCTCTTGCCTTTCTTCCTCCTTCCCTCCCCACTCGCGGCCTCCCTTAGTGCACCTGGCTGGGGCCTGTGGCGCTCTGGGCACTCCGCTACGACATGGCCCAAGGGAGGTCCCCGTCCCTGTCAGGACGGAGCTGGCACCAGGCTAGAGGAGGAGGGTGCCAGGCGGGAAGGGCCCTTCAAACACCACCGCACCGCCTTTCAGAATTGGAGGAGCAGAGTGACCAGGGGGTGAGCCGACTCCCCCAGGGCCGCACAGCAGGAGCGGCAGCCGCGGGGAGGGCTCCCTGCCGGGACTGCCCGACACGTGTTTGAACCTCAGGGGACGGAACTGCGTTAGGACTGAGGCGGTCCTGGGAGTGAAAGTAACATTGTGGCCACGCTGGACGGGGGTCGCAGGGCCCTGAGTGGCCAGCGCAGAGGCGAGCGTGGCCATTGCTGGGGGCCTCTGGAAGGCCCACAGCAGCCTCTTCCCTTGGCCAGAATGGACACCAGGCCCTAAGTAAAGGACCCAGCAGGGCCCTCGAGGTCCCGCTGTGAAGCCACATGGCCCCGGGAGTCGTCCAGGGCCGTCTGCCGGGGCCTCCGCTGGCCCCGCCTTCTCTTAGGTCCACTGCTCTCAGGCCATGGCCCTGGTGTCCTGCCGACCCGCCAGGGACCCTGCAGGCTGTTCTCAGCCCCTGCGAGAACACCGGGCTCGGGCTGGGCCACGGGCCGCGCGGGGACAGCCTGACCCACTCAGGTGGAGAAAGGTCCTCCTGGGTGACGCCCTTGTCTGCCAGCCGAGGTGGCCGATGGCCCTGGGGAAGCCCAGCCAGAACCCCCGTGGGCCTCCTGTCATCAGTCCCCGCCTCCTCCCACCGCCTGGAGGTCCCCGAGGCCTCAGCCGTGCTCCTGCGGACCCCTGGGACCCCGCCCCTTGCCCTGCCCGTGTCCCAGCCTCGACTGGACTGAAGCAACTAAGGTGCAGAGGGACGTCACTGCCGTGGCCAGCCTGGGGGACAGTAGGCCGGGGGGCTCCGCCACCTGCCCTGTCTGCTCAGCTGGACCCGCTTCACTCAGGGGCACGGTGACAGGGCCGCTCTGAGCTGACCCGATGGGCCGAGCACTTGAACTCTGACCCCCAGGGCTCCAACCTGCCACCCCCAGGGTCTCGGTCCTCTGGGTCACTCTGTCCTCGTGGTGTCCATTTCTTGTCTGAAGCCAGGCTCTTGTTGTCCCATCCATCGATGCCACGCACGATGGCTCTGTTTGCCCAGCTTGACAGAGGACCCGCCATTGTTGAGCTCCTTCTGTCTACAAGGCTCAAGGAGGAGCAGCATCTGTGAGGCCGGGGCCGCGGATAACCAACCTCGCTGGGTCTTGATTTATCATCTGAGAGACAGGCCCCCCCACGGTGCCTGCTTCGCGTGCCTGTCAGGCATTGAGAATCAACTACCAAAAATCCCGCATCCAGCACCGCATGCCCAGCACCCCGCACCCAGCACCCAGCACCCCGCACCCAGCATCCCTCACCCAGCACCCCTCACCCAGCACCCCGCATCCAGCACTCGCACCCAGCACCCTGCACCCAACCAGCGCGTGAGCACTCGGGTGGTTACATGCAAGGTCACAGTTGCGCCTACAGTGCCAGCTTGACCCGCCTCGTGCCCTCTGTCACTGGTCTGTGTCCCTCTGTGCCTGGCTGGCCCTGCCTGTCACTCTGAGTACAAACCAACTGCCTGCCCTGTGGTGGCCTCCCTTGCAAAGGTGGTGGCTGGCTCGTCCCTCCCTCACGAGGCCCCACCATCTTGCAGCCCAGGGGCTTCCTGCAGCCTCCTTTCAGAGAGGGGGCTGAGGAGCTGACCAAGGTTGTCCCTTTAATCCTCTCGATGAGCCTGGCAGGTAAACGGCAGGATGTTCCCTGTGGGAGAGACTCAGAGAGGTCGAGGCGCCTGCCCAGCGCACTGAGCGGTGGAGCTGGGACTCCCGTGAGCAGAGCCCAGGCGCTTGACCTGCGATCTGTCCCTTCTCCTTTCCACAGCACGCGGATCTCACCTGGCCCACCTGCCTCCCCCCCGGCTGCCTCCCCACAGCGGGTGAGGCCACCCAGCTTCAAGTCAGAGACTTGCTGCTTCTCCAGATCTGCCCTCTCTCAAGCTCTCAAGCCGGACCAGCTCCTGACCGGACCCCAGGCCCTCCTCCTGCTCCTCCTCCCACCAGGATGCCTCAGGTCACTTGCTCCTGTGCTTCCCTTTCTCTACACACACCGCTCTCAGGGCCGATGGCCTCCGTCCTACAAATGCACACACGTACCAGAACCCACACAGCACCTTGTCCTCAGCACGGGGGTCCCAGGACACGGAGGGAGAGCAAGGGCTTTGGCATCTTAAAACAGTTTGTTGCTGGGTACGGTGGTGCACACCTGTGATCCCAGCAACTTGGAGGCTGAGGCAGGAGGATTGCAACTTTGAGGCCAGCCTCAGCAACTTAGTGAAACCCTGTTTCAAAAATAAATAAATAATAAAAAGGGCTAAGGACGTGGCTCCATGGTAGAGCAGCCCTGGGTTCAATCCTAGTACCTAAAACAAAACAAACCGTTGTCAATGTGCGTTCCAGTCACCCGGACCCTGTACGCTGTCCCCAGATAGGCGTTCCTCGGCCAAAAGCCTCAGGGGGCCTCCCCACAACACCCACAGCTCCTCGACAGCTTCTGGGGTTAGCAAACTATTTAATTTTGTTCGTCCTAAGTTGCCCAAATGTGTTTACCTATAGGCCGATTTGCTCTCCCTTGGGGACCCCGGTTAGCACCTCCCAGGACCTCCTGGGACAAGCTCCCTGGAAGCAGTCGCTCACCCGCCCACGCGGCCCCGCCTCTGCCTGTGAATGCCACTCACCTGCCAGCCCCGGGGCACCCTCCTTCCTGGAGCCTGTTTTGATTCCTTCCACCGCAGTCTCTCCCTCGTGGGGTCCTGCACGTCGGGGTTTTCTCGAGCGTCACTGTGGCTGCTTGAGTCTGTGCGCTTCGGGTCGGATGCACCGAGTCCCCAGGCGGAGTCCCATGACCGGGGTGACCCTGGAGGGTGCCCCTCAGCTCCACCTGGCTCTGCTTCCTCAGCTGCAACCTGGGACGGCAGCAGAACCTGCCTGCAGGGCCCAGGCACAGCTCAGCAGAGGGCGCGCACAGTAGGCACCTGGAGATGGCGGACCCAGGACCCAGACTCTCCACCCCTGCCCCAGGGTCCGAGGGGCGGGAGAGCAGGGTTAGACTTGGCATCTGCCTCTGTTGTGCGTCCATCTTCTTTCTCCCCAGCCACCTTGGATCCAGGAGCAAGGTCTGGTCCAGTGAAATTCTGGTGGTGAGTAGAAGCTACTCGCCAGACAACAGCAACTTTCTCATCAGGGACCAGTTCCCGCCTGACGGAGGCCGAGACGATGATGGACAGACGACACCGACCAAGACCCCGGCTCTGGCAGCTGTGAGAAGCCGCCTGCTGTGCAGACCCCTCCCCTGCCCCCGCTTCCCTTGGAGCTTCTGGAGGACGGGGTGAGGACAAGGTCCCCTGCCTCCCAGAGCAGCTGCTCCGATCACAGTCCCCTCCTGGTTTCCTTTACCTCCTGTTTGGTTTTGGTGGCCAGCGGCTGCACCTGGTTTATTGGGTCCCCGGCGTCAGGCCTCTGTCCCAGGAGCCCGGACACCACCAGGCGTCTGTTGGTTAGACTTTACGCACAGAGTGGCCACAGTCCCGGCCAGGACATCTCAGGGCCCTCTGGGTGTGTCCCCAGCCTCAGGAGTTGGCTTGAAGCCAGGAGCCTGCAGTCCCAGTGACCGGACGAACAGGCAGGACGGTCAGACAGGAAGACAGGGCCAGGCAGGGAGGGCAATAGCACAAAGGGTGGCTCTGTAGGAACATTCCAGACTTCGCGACCGCCGAACCCTTTGACCCGCAGAAGTGGACGGACCTCGGGGGAGCTGCCGAGAACCCCAAACTCAGCGGCTTCCAGGGCACAACCAATCAGACCGTCGCCGGCCCTACCAAGTCACTGTCTGGACAGCCAGTCACCGGGCAGCTGGGTCCACGTCCCCGCGCTGCTCTGACTCCATCGCATGCCGAGCAAGCACGGCACCCATGGCGGCCACCCAGCCTCTGCCTGGGGCGCTTATGGGGCAGCCCTCCGCCAGGACCCCTCTCTGGGCGAGAGTTCCGCCCTCTCTCCTGGCGTGAGGGGCTCCGCTACCCACGGATTTCATTCTTCAGGTCTGTGAGAGGAGGGTCCGGAAGGGGTCTCTCGCGGTGGCCTGCTGCCGGGACCCGCTGTGGGACCTCAGCCCGCCGCCATCCTCACCCTGGGAAATCAGGAGGCCCAGGCCAGCCTCAGCGACTTAGAGAGACCCCATCTCAAAATAAAAAATTCAAAAGGGCTGGGGATATAGCTTGGGGGTCCAGTGCCCCTGGGTTCAGTCCCTGTACAAAAACAACAAACAAACAAACAAAGACAAAAGTAAAAAGAAAGAAAGAAGAAAACACATCGATTTGGAGGTAGGCAATCTCCCCGGGTCCTCGTCACGGACTTGGAGACCTCTGACTCGTGACTAGAGAACGGGTGTCTCGGGTCCTGAGTCGGATTCAGGGTGGCTGAGCGAGGGGCTGGGACGTCCCCCGTGTGCCGGCAGAGTGTCGGGGCCTCCCCGTCCCTGCTGTGACAGGGAAGCCCGGAGCCAGCCGGGGCACCGTCTCTCCCGTGTCATCTGACGGCGGCCCTCCTCGCCTGCTCCTCCCTGGAACTGGTCCTTCCTCTGGCTGCTGCTGCCTGGGGCACGTTGGGGCGGCCGCCTTGGCCTGGTTACTGGCTGAGTGGCCTTCATTCTCCACTCCTCAGTGGGGAGGCCGGGCCAGGGCGGCAGAGGCTCCTGAGGTTCCTCATCTCCTTGCTCCTGCTGTCCTCTGGCCATGCTGGGTGCCCCGGTAGCAGAGTGGCCCTGTCTTTCTGGCCGCCTCTCCCCCCGCCCACGCTGCCTCCTTGACCTCCTGCTGGCCCTTCCTTGTCTGCCCTTGTCCTGGGCCCCCCGTGCCTTCAGCCAGAGCCACAGGGGGACCTTGATCCACCACTGTGAAACCCAGATGGGAACCCAGGGCACCCGGGCTGGCGGGGAGACTGGGTCTCCCTGTCAGTGGAGGTGAACGTGTGTGCCGGCGACGGGCAGCCCCGCTGAGCGCAGGGGACAGTGGGAGAATGAATTCACGGTCCCCGAGCGTGCATGGCGCCCACACTGCTGCCTCCGCTCCCTGCGGGTTTGTGTCACTTCCGTGGGGAACTTTCACGACGCTGGGAGATTGGCTCAGATCTCTGCGCTGGCGCCACCTCCTGCTTCTTGCCCACCCATGCGTCTCCGACCCTGTAGCAGGTTCTACCTGGGTGGCATGGGCCCTGTCTCCTCACCTCCTCTGCTCTGGGCCTGTACGGACACTCAGGTCATCACTAAGTGGCCAATCCTAATGCTGGTGTCCACCTGGCTGGCAGGTGGGCTGCTGGGCGCCTCTGGTGAGCGAAGTTTGGCCTTGAAGACGGTTCAGGTGGCCCTGCGTGTGTAGGTGGGGGAGGAGCCGCCATCCGGCCTCTGGGGCTCCTGCAGGGAGCTGAGAACAGACGCAGTCGGAGAAGAGACCCCCCAGCATCACCACGAGGCGGGGAGGGCGGGATCCCAGGCCTCAGGGACCCAGTGGCCGCCCCTCTTCACCGAGGGAGGGGGAGGGTAAGCAATACCGAAGGCCAGCAAACGGTTATGAGGGGAAGTGAGTGGACCCGGGAGACAGAAATTAACTTGTGAATGATTTTCTTTGGAATTTGAAGGCGCCCGAGAGACAGACATTATCTTGCGACAAGAGTCCATCCAGGTGTGACTGCGTCCCTCAATCTGCCTTCTGCGAGGGATAATGAGTTCCAGGGAGGCTGCAGGCCACTGTGTTCTCTTTGGCGGGTCCCGGTGCCCACAGGAGAGGACCCAGGGCTGGGGACAGGTCAGACCCTAAGATGAGATCTCCAGCTTGGCATGACGAAGGGCCACGCTCTCTGAGCCCCCTGGGAAGGGTCAAGACTCGAATGTCTTTCTTCAGCTGAGGCACACCCCAAAGGGGGCTGGCCACCAAGGCCGTCGAGGCCAAGTCAAGGCCAAGTCAAGGCCAAGACCTTCATCCCCCACCCCTTTGTTTGGTAGTAGGGACCGAACCCAGGCTTTACCACTGAGCCACGTCCCCAGCCCTTTTTATTTTTTATGTTGAGATGGGGCCTTGCTAAGTTACTTAGAGCCTCACTGAGTTGCGGAGGTCGGCCTTGAACTTGCAATCCTCCTGCCTCGGCCTCCTGATCTGCAGGATCACAGGCATACACCCCGCTCCCTGCCCAGGCCCCTCCTTCCTGAGGGTCCCTGGGAGGTGCACCCTGGGTCTCACCCCGAGGCTCCCATTCGTCTCCTCTAGCCTGGCCCTGTCCCAGCCACCCTGGGGCCCAGGTCTGCTTCTCCACGACCCTCTGCCTGGTGACCGCATTTTTTGCCCTGGGTCCTGATCACTTGCCTTTGGACCCAACCTGTCTTGATGTGACTGCTAAGTTGCCTGGGGACTTTCTGATCTTGCCTATGGGTTCCACTCTGACCCCAGGAAACCCTTCTCTGGAGGAAGCATGCAAACCCATTCCTCATTGGGATTCTGTACTTATGGAAAGAAGCCACATCACCAATCTTGCAAAGCAGCAGAGAATGCAAAGTCATTTATATCCATCCTTCAGTCACATGATGTGATGACCAGGGGACGGGAAGGTGTGGTGAGTTAACGGGGGTACTCTGGATTCAGACCCCCTGAATGTCTGGGCTCTGCTACCTGCTGGGCCTCAGTCCCCTACCCTGCAGAGGGGACGGTTTACTGATGGCGCACGTATCATAAAACTCTTAGTATTCGGTGGATGGTCGCCTGGCCGGCAGTCGAACAGCTCCTGTGCTCGTGAAGGGCCTGTCTTGACGGTGTCGTTCAGGAGAGTCCACTGAAATGCGTGTCTGCTGGAATCAACCTCATTTAGTTGGAGTTGACCCCGGAGACGGGCAGTGGAAGACCTTGTCCTGGCGTTAGAGAATTGTCACGGGCTCCTGCCAAGCAGATCAACCCCTGCGGTGATCAGGAGGCAGGGCGGGGGCGGAGCGGGGAGTCAGCACCAAGGACAGCTCCCCCGCCACCTCAGCGACCTCTTCCTCCTTCAGAGGACGATGAACCCTTAGACTCTGTCGGCTGCTCATTCCCTTGCGAGCTCAAGGCCCCAGACCCAGACCCCACCCGACGCTGGGGTTATCCAGGTCCCGTTTGCCCACAGGAGTCCCAGAATAGACTGAAGGAGCCGCACGGAGACCCCTGGAACCTGGAGTCCACCGGTTAGCCACCCGGGCTTGGGTGGGAATTGGGGGCAGGGTGCCCCTTCTTCCTGTCCCTAAAGCAATGGCCTGTGTTCTCTGGGGTCTGGTCGGGCTCTGGCAGTTTTGGACGGGGGTGGTCCTCTGAGGATGGGGGTGTGGGTCCCAGGGGCCGCAGGTGGCTCCCTCTATCCGGCATCCATCAGGGGCAAAGCTTTCCAGCTGGAAGCTCCTCAGGACACCATGAAGGAACTCCAGGTCTGCTGGGCGAGAGGGGCCCTTGAGCCCCGAGCCCGTCTGCTCTGCCGTCACCCTGGGCTGCCACCTCTCAAAGCCCCGCCCACCGGCTCCCCTCACCGTGGCGGCTGGCGATGAGTTTGCCTCTCCCACAGATATGGTGGCGTTTCTGCCTGACCGCGTGTTGCTGCCTGGCTCTTCCCCCGGAGGGCTGGGTGGCAGAGCTGGGAGAACGACCCACCAGGCCCTTCCGCCTCTCCCCAGCCCCCAGTCTGCCCAGAGGGCTCTGGACCGGCCCTGGCACAGCAGAACGGGGGCACAGGGTGCAGGCTGCTCTGCCTTGCTTTTGACCCGCCGTGCTGGATCATCCCAGGACGGGAGCAGGACAGCAAGAGGTGGAGCAGCGGTCTTGAGACATGGGGAGCGTGGACAGCTTCCTAGTGGCCACTGGGCTCTGACTCTGTGCCAGGTGCCCGTCTAACCCGCTCCGCGTGGGGCGGCCCGATCATCATGAGGAAGCTGGTGGGCAGAGAGGCCCCACCTTCCTTTTCACTGTTGAGACTCCTGGGATCAAGGCATCCTCCCGCCCCAGCCTCCCAAGCAGCTGAGGCTGCAGGCTGCTCCGTCATGCCAGGGTCTCACCTTGCGGCCACACAGCTAAGAAGTGGCAAACCCGGACCTCACGCCACACCTGTCTGGGTTCAGGGGCATTAAACAATGGTGTTGTGGGGAGGAGACTCGCCAGACTGAGTTCTGACCCTGGCTCTGTCCCCCAGCTGCAGAGTGGACAAAGACCTACCTCAGTTTCCCTATTCGAAAGTGAGATTGGACCGGGATCCTCCCCGAGGATCCTCCAGCTTTAAGACCCTCTGAATAGACTCTCCTGGGACTAATGCTTTCTAAGAGCCCAAGGACCCAAGCCCAGCCAGAGGCACCGAAGGCATAGGCGGCAGGTGGTGTGGGGCCAAAGGCCGCCCAGGGCCCCTGCCCGGAACACCTCAGCCGCTCACCCAGCTGCCAAGGCGCCTGCCCTTCCATCAGCCTAGCACGATGCCATCGCCAGTCCCTGTGTCAAATGCCAGGACTTCCGCCACAACGTCCTTTCCTTCCGCGAGGAAGGAACCTTTGTTCGGAGGTGTGTTGAAGCTGGTTGGCATTTCCAGCGTTCAAAGTCATGGTCCTGCAGGGAGAGCAGGCTCCCAGGCTGGCGGGGGGCAGAGGGCTGCGGCTCACAGCAGGAGGGAGGGCGGCCGGGTGCCAGCCGCTCTGTGCAGCCCCTGAGGCTTTGGCTGCAGGACCTGGGTTTGAATCCTGGCAGCTGGGTGACCTTTCGGGATGCACCCCGACTTCACCTCCCGAGCCAAGTCCCTCATTTCTTGAGACTCCACGGCACAGGCTGCTGGAAAGCCTTCTTCCGGAAGAGGTGGGATCCAGCTTGGCACCAGCTCTGCCAAGTGGGCATGTTCCAAGGAGAGGCCCGGAGGCGGGTGCTGGGGAGGTGCCCGCGCCTCCCCGCTCCTCCTGGCGAGGCCTCCCTGTCAGCGGCCTGTCAGGGCTGCGGCCGATGGGCAGGGAGCTGCCGTCCTTCCACCCAGCATTGCCACTGTCCCCCTCCCCGTCCCCTCCTGGCTCTGGGTGTTTGTGAAGCTCCTCCTGATCGGGTTGGGGGCATATTCTGCACCATCTGGACCCAAGGACACCAAGGACAGCATGGCACCTCTCACCAGCTCGGCTGGGCAGGTGAGACGTGTGGGGGCCCCTGGCACGTGACGGTGACATCAGCCCTCTCTGTCCTCCAGGGTCCTGCAGGCTGAGATCCAGGGGAGCACGTGGAGACCCTGGTCCACAGGTCCTGGGTTCCCAGCAGGGGTGAGCTGCCCACACCACGTGGCCGAGCTGTGGGCACACGCCTGGCACCACGAGGGGGCTGGGCCCATGGCATCACACGCAGAGCAGCTCCGAGACGGGTCCTGGGTCAGGGACCTGTGCAGGCTCCATCCGGCCCGCCCGCCCTGCCCTCAGCCCGCTGCCTCCCTCCTGCCTCTCCTCCCAGCTGCCGGGAGGTCTGGCTCCTCCTGGAACAGGCCGCTCGCTCCCGCCTGTTTCTCCACCTTGCTCACCTGCTTATCGTGAGGCTGCCCAGGTGACAGTTTGCACGGCACAGTTTGTTTGCTGCTGTCAGTGCACCCTCAGCACGGTGCCCGCACATAGTAGGTGCTCAGTGAACGTGGGCGGGATGGTGAAAGGACTAATGAATGCGCAGTTCTGGTCACTGTCGCCGAACACAGGAACACAGGTCTCCGGAGGCTGCCAGAGGCCGTCCCAGGGAGTCCGCGCCTGCCCTCGGCTGCTCAGGAGGGAAGGGGATCCGGCTGCACCTGGACTTGAAACCACGTCAGCTCTTGTTTAGTGAGTGAAGTTCGTTCTGTGACAGTTTGTCCAACAAACGTCGATTGAGCTCTGCTCTGGTCGAACGTGTCCCCTTCCACATGCACAGGCTGAAACTCAGCGGCCCACAGGGTGGTCCTGCCAGGTGGGTTGCAGGAGGCGGTCAGGCCTTAGGACCGGGGTCGCGCGCGGCCTCTGTCGGGGACGCCGTTCAGCCCGCGCTTGCCTCCTTCTTCTGCCAGGTGAGGCCTGAGCCTCCCCCGAGGATGACACGTGGCATGGTGACACCTTCCCTGTCCTGGAAGCGGGGAGCTGCCCCGCAGACGCCCCACCCCCCCGCGCCCGACCCTGCCGCCTCCAGGCCTGCGGGACGATGAGGTTCTCTTCTTTGACAAATTCCCCAGCGCCAGGTATTTTGCTACAGCAGCACAAGTGGACTAAGACGAGCCCCGATTAACGCAGGGTCCCACGCGGGGGTCAGGACCGTGCTGCTGGGAGAGACGCGCACCCTCATGTCGTTCTGGGGCTCACGATGGCTTAGGGGCCACCGAGTTTTGCAGAGTAGGGTCCCCGGGCACCTGCAGGGAGATTGCCGACTCCGGGTCGGGACGGTCTGCTCCGCTCTGCCTCCTGAGGCGAGCTGCCTCCCCACCCTGACCCCCGGGCCCCGTCTTCCGTCCTGGACACGAGGCCTCCGGGTGAGGGGACCCCTAAGGACGACTCCCGCTCTTCCTGGTTTCCTGAGAAGAACTGGGACGCGGAGATGCCGGGTGCTCTGATCCTGGGGAGGCAAGGACACGGGGCCTAGCCGAGCCCTGGGGTCCGGTGGGGACACTCGGAGCCCCAGGCCTGGGAGAGGAGGCTCCTGGGCTCCCTGCGTGGGGAGCTGGATCTTCCCCTGCGTCCCGGTGCGGCGAGCACCATCTGCTTTCCCTGCGGTGGCAAAAGCCAGGCAGGGTGCCAACTTGCGAGGAAGAGCTTCGCAGCTACTGGGAGCCAGGAGCGGCCAGGGAGGGGGAGCGGTGGTGATGTCGGGCGGGGGAGGAGGGTGACAGCTCCCCGTCCATCAGCCATCAGCCTCGACAGGCTGCTGAAAGGAGGGGGCCGCAGCGGTGGGCTTGCCGGGAGCAGCCAGCAGAGGGGCCCTGCTGTTCTCCAGGCCTCTCCTGAGAAAGCGCCAGCCCCTGGGCTCTTGCTGGCTGGATCCCACCTCTTCCGGAGGAAGAGCACCCCCATCAGCGGTGTGTGCGGAGTCCTGAAGCAGGGAGTCTGGCCTGGGGGGGAGACGTCTGAGCAGAGCTAGAACGCAAGACCTCTGTGGGAAGGGTGGTGATTGTGGAGCCCCCACCAAAACAATAAATAAATAAATAAAAAGCAGGAAGGATTCGAGTCAGATTCTAGGAAGAACATCCTGGTAGGCTCAGTTGTCAGACAGGGAACTATCATCAAAGAAGGGAGTGGAGACCCACGTGGAGGCCGTATTTCGGGTTTCTGGGCCTGGGCAAGTGGAGAAAAAGAAGACGACGTCTCTGTTCTCGAGGAGTCGCAAGACAAGACGGGTCCTGGGCTAACCTCAGACCCAGCCGGAGCCACCCCGAGGGACCAGTGGAGTTAGGAAGAAGGGGTGACTGGGGACCAGGAGGTCACCAGAGGCCCCATGGATTGATGGGATTTGAACTGGGCCTCAGGGTACTCAGGGGAAGTGACATCGGGGACAGAGGGACAGTGGGGACATGAGGCCCAGGCAGCGGTGCGTCATTTGGCAGAGGCAGAGGTTTGGGCAAAGGTGCTGAGGCACGTCTTCCAGGCAAGGAAGGCTGGGTCACCTGACCCCTGTCTGCCAATCGGTGTCTTCCGTTCTCCTGGCTGTGTGATTGGTTCCAGAATATCATGTGATCCAAGATGGGCCAATGAGAACCAGCCCTGGGACTTTGTCTGTGATCACCCCTGCCCTGCAGCCTTCCCAGCCACAGAGGCCCTTAACCCGGCCTGTGCGACAGAGGGAGGAGGAGAGGTGGGCTCCAGCCCAGCCCTGGCCAGCACTTGGTATGGCAGTGGGCACACCTCTGCCCTGGCTGGGCCTCAGCTGTTGAAGAATCGGGAAGTCAAAGCAGGTGACGCCCAGGTCCTCTGGTGCTTGCCCTTGGGAGCTGCACAGCTGTGGGCCTGCTTCCCGTTGGGGACGTGTGTACGGGTGTCCTGCGGGGCGTCTGAGCACGCGAGCGCGGTGACCATGACAATCGTCTTCAGCGTCTGGGTTCCCCCTGTACCCTGGTCCCTGCTGTCCTGACAGGACGGAGGGGACGTGGCTGGGGGTTTGTAACAAGCCGGAGCCGGCTGCTCCCGCCCTTCCTCCTGGTTGGAGGCTCACCTGTGTGTCACCCCCTCCGCCCCGAGTCCAGGACGTGGCGACCGGCTCTCTCCCCAGCGTCTCCTGTCTCCTGTCTCCGTGAGACTCGGGAAGTTCATTATTTCCCTCTCTGGCTTTTCTGGCGAGACTCAAATTAATTTTCCATCTCTCCCTCTCCCCAGCCTCGCAATCATTAAATGCCAGGGAAAGTTAAATAAACAGCTGATTTACGGAACCATTTTCTTCCTTTCTTTCTTTTTTTAAAATCTGGAGCCTCCATTAATCAGCCGAGCCGAGAGCGTCTGATTAGGCCGTCGGCCTGCCCTTCCGCGGGGGCGAGGTCAGAGGCCCAGGGCTGGTGACGGCTCCGCGGGGGACTAGAACTCTCCCCGGCCCCTCCCGCCCGCAGAGGCCTGGGTGGGACCCAGAGAGGCCCCTGGCCCAGATCTGGGGTCCCCTGGCCTTTGCGAGCTGGGAGAGTTTCCAGAACATCTTCCCCCCACTGTGCTGTGGTCTCGGGACTCCGAGAGCCTGGGACACCCGCTCAGGGTCACTGTGCAAGGTCACGGTCCTGCCGGGTTAGAATCCTGAACTTCGGTTTGGGGCGAAGGGGTGAAGGGGTGTCTAGATATGGATGCTTTAAACCGTGAGGCAAAGGTCAAGGGCGTCACATGCGGTGGCAATAGGGAGGGCCACACCCTGCACCCGGAGGCCTGCACAGCGCAGGGGCCCAGGGCGTGCATGGCGCAGCTGCCTGGAGTGCTCTTCCCTGCTCCCTGGAGAGCAGAGGGACTTTGCCGCCTGCCTGGACTGGCGTCCCCGCCTCTCCCTGTGTTGCCTGTGCTGGAAGGAGGACGGCTGGACGCTGCCCTGGCAGCTTCCCTGGGAAGCCAGCAGGGGGCAGCACTGTGGCCCGGCCCGCTGCCCTGGGTCCTGGGGCTCCTCTCCTCTTCCTCAGTGGTGACTCTGGCACCTCACGGCCCATGGAGGGACGTGAATGTCCCCTTCTGTAAGATGGGGACGGAAGCTCCTGCCTCCAAGACTGCAGTGGGGACAGAGTGCCGACAGGCCCTGCTGCCAGGCTTCTCCAGCCGACGTGGGTCAAGGGCCCTGCCCTCCTCTCAGGGCTCCCTGCCTCGGCACATAGTAGGTGCTCAGTGAGTGGAAGTGCGTCTCAGGATCCGCTGCCCTTTGAACGTGTCCTCCAGACTCCGTGCATTGGAAGCTCAATTCCCAAGTTCACACGTTCCTAGTATTTGGAAGTGGGACCCCTTGAGGGCATTAGTGGTTTTCCAAGAAGAGGAAGAGAGCCGAGCCAGCATGCCTGCTCTGCCTTGCCGGGCGACACCCTGAGCCACCTATGACACAGCAGGAAGCCCTCACCAGGTGCCCAGCAGAGGTTGGCACCGTGCTCTTGGGCTCCAGAGCCTCCAAAACTATGAGCCTTTTTCTCTAAAAATTTCTTTGTCTCAGGTGTTTTGTCATAGCAACAGAAAACGAGCTAGGACAGCATTGCTCACCCAGGGTGTTACTGAGGAGCTCATGCCAGGTGCTGTAGCAGGTTCAGGCTCAGAGGCAAGTGGATGGACCACTATGCCAAGTGTCTCCAGGGAGGGGACAGACACATAAGACAGTTATTCCGAATGATGTGGAAAGCAGCTATAAAATGAGGCAGCAGCACGTGGCCTGTGACCCAGGACTGTTAAGTGCTTTGCTTCTTTGCCTTAATGCCTTCTCCCAACAACCTTATGAGGTGATTACTGCTATTACCTCATTTTACAGATATGGAGAGTGAGGCCCAGAGAGGGTTAGTAACTTGCTCAAGGTCACACAGCCAGGGAGTGGTGAAAAAAGAAGCAGCTCAGAGGGAGGGTTACTAATTCCCTAAGAGGAGCGGTGGGGGGCTGTGGAAGGGGGGGCTTGGAGGTGGACCTCGATTCCTGAGTGTCCCCATCCCTCCCCTCCCGCTCGTCATATCCTCCCCCTGGGAGCCAGCTCCGTGCTGGGCACCGCGGGATGTAGCGCCCCAGTCTGGGAGGCTTGGATGGGGATGTGCGCTGACGGATGGCCTGGGTCATGGCGGGAGGGAAAGGAGAAGGCGGCCCAGACAGGGAGCAGCGGCCGGGTGGGAATCTGCTCCTGGCCCTGAGCCCCAGGCCAGCGGCCTCCCCTTCTGGCCTGTGAGCTGGCGTGGCCTCCAGGTTGCTGCCCCCTAGGAAGGCTGGCCGGGCCAGGTGAGCGGCAGGGCGGGGCAGGCGGTGCGTCCAGGAGGACGGGCTGCCCGGGGCTGCAGCTGGGCACAGACCACAGGCCACCGGTCCTCTCCCAGCCGCCCCGATGTGGCCGGGCTGCTCCGCGGGAGGCAGCTGGGCCGGCGCCTGGCCCCGCGGCCCGCAGCTCATTTCCAACCAGGGCCTGTCCCCAGCACACCGCAGAGTTAATTAAACACAGCCTTCCCTCCGCGAGGCTGGAAAGCCACCTCCTGACAGAACAGTTAGTGTTCACCGCCCGCCTCCCCGCTCTCCGGCCGGCTCCAGTGCCGGGCCTTCATTATCTCAGTCTTGGAACCCGCTCTGCCCGCTGCCCATAAATTAGCATTAAGAAGCCAGGAGGAAAGAAGAGGGACATCCATGTGTCTCTCCCTGGGACAGGAGGACAAGGCCAGCCACACCCGGGAGGGCCCTCTGGTTCAGGGGTAGAGATCGGCTGCTGGACTGCTGAGCTGCTGGGCTGCAAGTGACTCGGCCTCTCTGTTTTCTTGTCCACATCACAGGAATTATATGGCTTACCTCATAAAACTTGCAAGATCAAATGAGAAAGTGCCAAAAAATATTGGGCACCCTTCTCTTTTCTCCGAGGCAGGTAGGACCAGGGATCTGGCCTCTGAAGCCAGTGGGGCCCTTGCTTTGCTGTGTGACATCGGACTGGCTGCCTGACTTCTCTGGGCCTCTGTGGGAATAAATGCTGGCCTGGAGCGCCAGGGGCAAGGCTCTAGCAGAGGACGGGCTGCTCTGAGTGTCCGAGGCCCCGGCTGGGGAGCTTCCCGCTCTCCCTTTCCGCTAGGTTCAGCCCCTGCCCGACTGGAGCCGCGAGGGGCCTGTCTTGGGGAGGGCCTGTGGTTTCCATGGGAATTGCTCCAGGGAGGAAGGGGTGGGTCTTCCTTGGGGCCTGGGGCTCCCCTTCTGTCCTGGGAGTGGGCTCCGCGTCCTGCGCGGGGTGATGGACTCTGCTTTGGACCAAGGGGCACAGAGCTATGGCCCCACGTCCAGGGAGGCCGAGGACGGGCCCTGCTGCAGGGCGAGAGGCCCAGCGCGCCCAGCTCCCCGACGCGGCCCTTCCTGTTCACGAGTCGCCCTGGGGTTTGGGCAGACGGGTCCTGCGGGGGAGGCCGCGCCGTCCATTTCCCCTGTGCCCGGTGAGTCCAGGCCCTGGGACTCAAGGTCGGCCTGGCCCACGCTGGCTCACCCGCGAGGGCGGCCTGCCAGGTCCCCGGCTCCCTGCACCCCTGCCCACCGCGGGCCCTGTCAGCCCGTGGGGGTCCGTCCAGCTGCAGCGCGTCCCCCGCTTGGGGCCCAGAACCCCCAGACTCAGGAGGGTGGAGGCACCGGCGTCAGCGCCCAGCAGGGGGCAGGCCGAGGGGAGCCGGCGGTGCTGGCGCCGTCCGTGGCGTTCGGGGCCCAGGCAGAGGGAGCAGCCGGTGGCTCTGGAGCCTCCTCCTCACTGTGGGCAGAAGATCCTGGCGGTGCCGCCGAGCCCGCTCCTACCGCGTGGGCGCCGTGCTGGGCCGAGCGGGAGTCTCAGAGGGTGGGCGCCAAGTGCCCTGTGATCCGAGAGGCCGGAGCATCTGAGGCCCCGGGAGCCCGTCCCTCTGGGCTGCGGAGGCCGAGGGACGCTGGGCTTACTGGGTAGACTCTCCACTGGCCTCTACTCTCCGCTTCCGGGGCCGGCATCCTGCTGCATTGAAGGAAAAGCAGGAACATCGGCTGCAGCGACAAGGCTGGGCAGGAAGGGCGCGGACACTGGCCCTCCGGCCCTGGGCAGCAGGCCTGGAGCCCAGAGCAGGGCCCTGCCGTGCTGGGGGCGGGCGGTGGTCCGTGGCCCGTGTCCAGGCCTCGGGGCCGTGATGGTGTGCACGGGAGCCGGGCTGCTCTCAGAACGCCTCTCGGGGAGTCGGGAGCTCGGGCCAGGCGGGGGGCCTGGTCGCCACTCTGGCTGATCGGAGGCCGCGGCCCCTGCAGGGGTCAGAGCCCCTCGCCCTCCTCCCGCTCCTGCCTTGTGTCTGCTGGCCAGAGACGGTCCAGGAGCCAGCAGGACCGTCCTAAGATCTGGGGCTGACGGTCCATCGGGCTTCAGTTCTGGACGGGCCCCTCCCCCAGACCTACTCCTGCAGCCAGGCTCGGAGAACCTTCCAGATCAGAAGGCAGGAGGCGAGGCCGCAGGGCAGCAGGAGACCCGCAGGCCAGCCTGCTGGGGCACCCCTGTGTGGCTGGTGGGGCCCAGTCCCTCCTCTAATGCCCCCCAAAACCCTGGGAGGGAGGCACGGCCACCCACTTCACAGAAGAGGAGCCTGAGGTTCAGAGTGGGTCAGTGCTTGGTCCTGAGTCACAGTTGGAGGGAGCAGAGCTTGGATTCCCACTCAACACGCGGCCACGAGCTTCAGGACTCAGGAGCTGGTGGAGACCCGCCCTGGACGCCCTCCCGCTTGTTAAAGCTGGTCCCAAGGTCCACCCATGGGGCTGAGCTCTAGATCGCTTCCTCAGGCAACCATGGCTGTCGTCCTCACGGAGCCTGAGCCCCGAGGGGCAAGCCTCTCACCTGGCTGATGCCGCCCGAGTCGGGAAGAGGGGACAATTTTCACAGGTAGAGGGAGTTTGCTCTACAATAATGGTCAAGTCAGGCGTGGCGAGTGCACACGTCCCTTACCGTCAGGGACGGCTTACTGTGCGTAACTGCGTGTGCTCTACTTTGTGGGGGTCGAACCCGGGGGCTCCACCGCTGAGCCACGTCCCAGTCCTTTTCTATTATGTCTTGAGACAGAGTTTCACTAAGTAGCCTCAAACTTGTGATCCTCCTGCCTCAGCCTCCCCAGTCTCTGGGATCACAGGCCTGTGCCGCCACACGGGGCTGAGGTGTCCTTTGGTTTGACTGGCAGCTCTGTAGCTCACCCCCAGTGAGGCACATGCTCCGTGTGCAAAGACTACTGGCCACAGGTGACGGGAATTTTTCCGCATTACAGTCTCATGGGACCACTGCTAGGGGTGGTTGGCTGTCATGGAAACCTGATGGGCCCACTCCACCCCGTGAGGAGGGAGCCGGGGGGCAGCGACTGCCCAGCACCCCCTGGCCTCTCCACAACTCTGGGCCAGGCACTGTCTGGAAGAGGCCATCCTTGCTCTGCCGTGGGAGGGACTGTCCACGTGAGGTCACTTCCTGGGGTGCCCTTCCCTTCCTCAGAGTGGGGTTTCAGCCACTGACAGGGCCACACTGCCCACCTTCCATCCCCCGCACCCCGCCAGCCGTAGCCCAGGTGTCCAAGATGCCGTGCCCAGGACCAGCCCCACGGGAAGTGGGGGTAAGGGGCACTGGCTGACCCCACCTCTCCACGATCCTCGAGGGCGGAAGCCTCCCCGTCAGGAGGCAGGGGATTGACAGCTGTTGTCGCTCCCCGTGGGACCTCAGCTTCTGCCTCCTAGCCAGGATCCCGCCCGCTGTCCAGCCGTGGCGGCCCTGCCCCTCCCTCCCCTCCCCCTCCCCCTCCCCCTCCCCCCTTCCCTCCCCCTCCCTCCCCCTCCCCCTCCCCCCATCTGTACCCACTCGTCATTTCATGAGCTCCCTCGACAGTCGCCTTGCTCCCTCTCATTTCCGGGTTCTGAGACGCTAACCACCCATTCCAGCCAATCTGAGCTCCGTCACCTGCGCCTCTGGCCACCTGTCTGTCACCCGTCACCATCACCAACTGTCTGGCTCTCTCGGCTGCCTGTCCCCTTCCCCGACCACCTGGAAAGATCCGCAGGGCAGGAGTCACGGTTCTGTTCACAGGAATCCTGAGTGTCACCCAGGAAACCAGAGGAACAAGCACGTCTCAGTCAGCTGCTCGCCGCTGTGACCAAAGCACCTGACAAGAGCCGTCCAGGGAGGAAGGCCTTCCTGGGACTGGAAATGGTCACTCAGGGGAGGAAGGCCTTCCTGGGACTGGAAATGGTCACTCTGAACTGTCGGCTTGATTGGCTTGAGAGCTGCCGATGATCAAGAGGCCTCTGGGTGTGTCCACGAGGGGGTGTCCAGAACGAGTGGCATGGGACAGAGTGGAGCCCCTCCCTCAGCCTGGGCAGCCGCCCAACAGGATGGACTCACAGCTGGAGAAGAGGAAGCAGAGGCAGACGCAGCTCGGCTCTTCCGGGACCGGTTCTGATCGCTGCCTCCATCCTCTGAGGATCCGGGACTCTCACTTCTTCACTCTTCCACAGCAGGCTCTGCCGGCGATTCTCCAGGAAGTTTCCAGAAGCTCTGGTCTTGGACGAGGGTAGCACTGTTGATCCCTCTTGTTCTGGGGCTTCCGTGTCTTGGACTGTGCAGCTGCTGGTTCTTCCAGCTCCCCAGCTGCAGACGGCCACGGTGGACGCTCCAGCCTCTGGTCGTGTGAGCCCACCTGACAAATCCCCTTTACCATCAGGCTTCCCGCCGGTTCTGTTCCTCGAGGGAACCCTGCTGCAGGCCTCGCGGGGTCAGAGGTCCCAGTCCACAGACGGCGGCTCCCTGGCTCCGGGCTGAGGTGAGGCCGGACGTCATGGTGCAGGGGTGTGGGGAGTGGTGGAGGGAAGCCGCTCAGGATGGGCACCAGGGGCAGAGAGAGACTGAGCGCAGCCCACCAGGGGCACACCCCAAGGCCCGCCCCCAGCGACCCACCTCCCGTGGCCGCCCCGACTCGTCCACAGTCGCCACCCGGTGTCCCCGTCAGGGGGTCAATGTGCAGGTCAGGGACGGCTCTCCTGGCCCCGTCATTTCACCTCTAAGCTCTCTTGCATTGTCTCAGCCAGGAGCTTCTGGGTCGCCTCACGTCTAAACCATAACAATGAGAAAGTTACGAATTTATCAGAATTAGGATAAAACTGCAGACTTCAGGTTGTAAGTGCCACTTCCTACTCCTCTGTGGGCGAGCCTCCCCTCTATCTGCATCGGCTGCTCCTGTTGAGGGACAGACTGGGATCACAGGCCCCAGGATGACTGTCTCTGACCCCCACGGTTCTCCCTGTCCTTCCTGAATAGCCTCCAGGTGGCTGTGTGGCCCCCACTTCCCAGCATGCCTCCCTGCGTCTTTTCATACCCCAGGCCCTTTGCACATGCTCTTGGCCCTCAGGAACCTCCTCTATCCTCTTGCCCAGCTGGAAATCCTCTGCCTACTACTTGGGACTAGGTTCAGATCATGCCTCCATTGGGAAGTCTTCCTGGACTTTTTTGTCTCCAGTTGAGTCAAATGAGACCCATCTTCCACCACTGTTCCTCCCTCTGCCCAAAACTGTCTAGAGGCTGAGTTCGCTGCTTTCCGCCTGCCTCTCTCAGGCAGAGAAGCTCTGTGGGGCCAGAACCCAGGTCCTCAGCACCTGGGATGGACGGGATTCATGCAGTGTTTTAATGACCATAATGGATGCTCGTGTGGTGACCACTACCCGGCGTGTGTCAGCTGGCGTGTGCCAGAGACCCTGCTAAGTTCAGCTCAAAGCAGGGGACCACGGTGCTCCCATGAGGGACGGGAAGCAGGGCAGGTCTGGAAGTGTCCCCCACAGGCCATGGGCTAATGCTGGTGGCCAGCCTGTGGTGCTGTGGGAGGTCTGGGACCCCAGGGGGCGGGGCCTGGCAGGAGGACGTGAGGCCCTGGGCGGTCGCCCTGGAAGGGGCACTGACCCGACCCTCCCCCCTCCCCCTCTTTGCTTCTGGGCTGCCTGGAGGTCACAGGCCTCCTCTGCCACGGGCTCCTGCCACCATGGACCCTCTGCCCACAGGCCCAAGTAATGGGCTGAGCAACCCCAGGAGCCTCTGGGCCACAAGCCAGGGGCGCGTCCCTGCTGGGAGGCTTCATCCTGGGGGCGCGTCCCTGCTGGGAGGCTCCATCCTCGGGGCGCATCCCTGCTGGGAGGCTCCATCTGGCGGCGCGTCCCTGCTGGGAGGCTCCACCCTCGGGGGGCGTCCCTGCTGGGAGGCTCCATCCTCTGCTCTTCTCACCGTGATGAAATCTGGCTCAGCCCTAGAGCTGCCGGCACGTGTCCCAGAGCGCACTGCCAAGGGACGGTGGGGCCAGAGTCTACCTGGACAGTGGCTCTGGGGCCTGACCTGAAAGTCTGTGACGTGGGACAACCTCTCCAGTGTCCCATCCCGCTGTCCCCTCATGGTGACTTGTTAGGACCAGGCGACAGTTAAGGGTCTTCCACGGAGGACCCTACGGGACTCCTCTTTCCAGAAATGACCCCTCCCTGGTCAGCAACTTGTTGACCCTAAGGGCTGGGGGCAGAGGGGCCAGTGGGTTCTCTCTGGGGCGGGTTTGGTCTAGAAGGAAGGGCAGGGACACGGGGGCAGCTGAACGTGGCAGAGGCTGCTCGCCCGGTTAGGTTGTCTAGTTTTCCCTCCATTCTTCCCTTCTCCCTGGCCATGGCTTCCCTCTGGGAAGAACACACTTTCCTGTTGACTTTGAACTTGACCATGAGACTTGCTTTGGCTGATGAGAGGTGGGCAGCGGAGGCCATATGCTAGGCCCCAGGACAAGGCCTTCAGGTCTTGGCCAGATCCTCCCAGCACCTTTGAGGAGCTGTTCTCTGTGGAGGCCCAGGACCTGAGGTCCCAGAGCACAGACACGGGGAGCAGACCCCTGCCCACCCTGAGGAGCCCGGCCCAGCCTAACATGGGGAGCAGACCCCTGCCCTCCCTGAGGAGCCCAGCCCGGCCTAACACGGGGAGCAGACCCCTGCCCACCCTGAGGAGCCCCGCCCAGCCTAACACGGGGAGCAGACCCCTGCCCTCCCTGAGGAGCCCCGCCCAGCCTAACACGGGGAGCAGACCCTTGCCCACCCTGAGGAGCCCGGTCCAGCCTAACCCTACCAAGCCCTCTGCACCTCGGCCGACCTGCAGATCCCTGAGATGAGGTTCCAGTTTGGTGCTGCGAGCCCCTGAGGCCCTGGGCATGTTTGTTATCTGGGGATGTTTGTTATACAGCGGTAGCTGGGGGAGCCTGACTGATAGAGGGACTAAGCCTCGGGACAGGGGCTGCAGCACCCTTGAGGAACTGTATCCTCCTTCATCTCGATGTGAAAATCAAGTTGGCGGGGACCCTGGAGTGGGCGGATACCATGGGGATTTTCCTTCCTCCCCATCCTCCCTCCTCTGGGGGAGCAGGGCTTCGGCTGACCAGGCCAGGCCACGCGATGGCTCTTCTTGGTCCTTGTTATTACAGCAGATGAAGCTCCAGTTCCATGGTTAACCAGACACGCCTGCAGACGCCGTGCCCGAGGGAGAGGACGGAGAGGGCAGGGCTGCCCGCCAACGGAGCAGGGCCTCAGCGGGGATCCGGGGCAGGCACGTCTGGTTCAGACTCCGTCAGAGACTCAGCTACGGGGACGCTCAGGAGGATGGCCCACGTGCCCTTGCCTTCTGCTTCTGAGCCTCATCGGGGCTGGGCCGTTTCCGGGTGTGTTGGGGGGATGTGTGGGCGGAGCCTGAGCTCCCCTGTGTCCCCGCCCATGAGACCCTCCCCGGCTCAGGCTGGCTCCTCCCAGGGCCCTCCAGTCGCATCTTCTGAGACCCTGCGGCCTCTGGTCTTCGCTCTCAAGACCTGGCCCTGTGACCCTGTCTCTGCGACCCTGGACAGATGGGTCCCCGGTCCCAGCTCAGGCGGACGATGTCGCTGGACTGCAGATCCTTGTGTTCATTCCCCTGCGCTCTTGAGAGTCAGAGGCTGGCTTCGGCCTCCGGGCCAATGTCCAGGAGCCGGCAGGGCAGGTTCCCGCTTCCTGGCCAGTTCCAGCTCTGGAGGCTGCTGGCGGTCCTCGGCTCGCGGCCCCTGCCCGAGTCACTCCGGCCTCCTGTTCCCGTGGCGCATCTCCTCCCACTGACCCTGGCCTCCTGCCTCCCTCTTACAAAGCCCCCGTGACCACCCAGGGAGCGCGCAGGCCGGGGTCCCTACAGAGCCTTTTATATCATTCTGAGCCGGCCCCACATACCCGCCCTGGGGGGAACCTGGTCGCATTACTGATGGTCCCCATTTTACAGCTGAGGAAACTGAGACCAGGAAGCCATGGACGCCGGGCCAGAGCCCGGAACTCTGACTTGCCCTTTCAAGTCCGCCCCGTGCGCAGCACCGTCCTGAGACCTTCAGGTCTGCTGGACGCCGCTGCGCTTCCCGCGTTCCGGGAGAGAAACCCAGGCTCAGGGCGTTTGGCAAACACTCAGGGTGGCGCTGGGATCCGGCTCGGCTCTCCTGGGAGGTGCGGGCGCCGCCGCCCTGGGGACCCACCCAGACCCCCTTTCTGGGGACAGGGGCCCCACCCCAGGGCTGCAGCTGAGGGCTCACAGCCGTCCCCCCCTGAGAATTGCCCTGGCCCCCGATTGTTTCCAGGAAAGGCCTGGACAATGTCCCTGTCCCCGAGGTCACTGTCCCCAGGGAACAGCTGACTGACAGGCGTGCCGTGCGGCCCCGCTCCTCGAGGCAGGACACCACGTGGGGCCACTCAGCCCCAGAGTGCCTGTGGGACCAGGCGGCGGCCAGCCTGCCGCCCACTGTGGCCGCCACCAGCTCTGCCGCTCCCACGGGCTCCCCCCGGACGGTCTGCAGCGGACCCAGGAGCCACGAGGGTGGAGGGCTGGAGGGCTCCCTGTGGGGCCTGGAGCTCCTGCGGGTGGCGGGTGGGTCAAGCAAGGATCTCGAAGTCACCCAGGCGGGCTAGTGGGAGAGAACAGGCGGGAGAGCGGCCGGCGGGACTCCTGTAGAGCAGGCTGGACCCGCAGGGGACTCCACCCATCTGGTCGCTGGCACAGCGGAGCTGCCAGGTCACGTCTGCTCCAGTGACTCGGGGCCTTTGCACGTCTCCTGGCGGGAGCTTCCCTCCCTTGGGAATTAGGACCTGAGAGCCTGAAGTCCCGGGGCCACTTGCTAGAGGGTCGCGGGGTGGGTGGAGCCAGGCCAGGCCCAGCCTGGATCCCCACCGGCAGGTCTGGCCGTGCCCTGGTGGCTGATCCTTCAGCGTAGATGGCGTCTGGCGGGTTCGACGCCATCCCACAGCGTTGCTGCGAGGCCGCGGCCGCCCTTCCACCAGCTCCGCGGGGCAGCTCCAGCGAAGGACGTGGACACGGCTGCCAGGGTCTCCTCAGGCAGAAGCAGGGCTGGTGGGCGTCGTGAGGGCGAGGGTCCGCGGCCCTTGTGGCTCCGGCAAAGGACCCACAGGCAGGGACAGCGGAGCCGTCCAGGCGACGGGAGCTGAGCCGGGGCCAGCGCTCTCTCCGCTCGGTGCCCAGGGAGGTAGAGGCTGGCTGAGAGGCCTCAGCGAACGCCCCAGCCTTCCCTGGAGGTGAAGCCGGGACCCGGGAAAACCGCAGGCCTTGCTCGTGTGCGGTTCAGAGTTTTTATTCTAAAGAATAAAAGGGTAACGAGTTGCTACGGGACGGAGGCCGTGAGATGTGAAGGGGATGCGGGTCGGATGGGGCGCAGGAAGAGGGAAGCGGGCAGGGTGCAGAATGGAAAGGCCACACTGGGAAGAGAGTCGAGCAGACTTGAAGGAGGCGAGAGGGGGTGTTGGGGAGGAGCCCACCAGGGGAAAGGGGAAACAGCTGTGCAAAGGCCCTGGGGCAGGGGAGGGCTACACGTCCCAGGAACAGCCAGGAGGCCTCTGTGGCTGAGCAGAGGGAAGACGAGGGAGGAATGGGAGAGGTCAGAGGGATGGGAGGCCGATCCTGGTCAGGACTCAGCTTTTGCTCTCGGTGACACGGGGAAGCCCAGCGAAGCGACAAGCAAAGGGCTTCCGAATCTGCTTCCTCCGCCGGGTGGGTTTCAGGCTGCAGCACAGGGAGCAGGCCTCGGGCAGGTGAGACTCCCAAGGTGCTGCCGATGGGCCGTCAGATTAGGGACGACTCGGTGGAGGCGGGCCTGCTAGAGGGAGAGGGTCCAGGATGATGCTACGCTTTCCAGCCTCAGCCCAGACAGGCGGATGTGAAGCAGAACTTCCCATGGCTTTACCACCTGTTGGCTGGGATCCCTGGGCAAGCTCACTATTGACCTTTCCGTGCCTCAGTTTCCCCAGCTGTAGATTCGAGAGAATGAGTCCCAGCTTTACACGGTCATTGTGGAGACGGCGGGCACAGCATCGGGCCACGCGGAGCTGTAGTTACAGGCGGAGCGCAGGGACTGCTGGCTGACGGAGCGCGTGGCCCTGGAGAGTGGTCTGAGCAGCTCAGACGCCCCCACCTCGCCCCCACCTCCCTGTCCGCCCCCCGGGCTCCGCAAGGCCTCTCCAGGCGGCGCCGGACATCAGCCATGCAGAAAGGAGAGGGTCCATCCTGGGAGGCACCCAGTTGTGCCCCATTTGTGTCCCTGGCTGGCTGTGTGTCCTGGGGCAAGTCACCTAGCCTCTCTGAGTCTGGTCTCTCCCTGATAAAAGGGATTTGGACCACATCCCTGTGGGGGTGGTTTTGCCGTGAGTGGGGCGGATCCTCGGAAGCCCTCCTGGGACCAGCCCGTGGGAGCCTGCGCAGGTTTCAGGACACGACGGGGCTGTCCAGCCGCAGGGGGCAGGAAAGGGCAGCCCCCTTGGAGATGAGCTGGGCCGCAGCAGACGAGGCTGGACTCCTGCTGGAAGGCAGCAAGAGAGCGGAGGCCGCGGGCATCTCTGCGGCAGCGGGAGAGACAGGTGACAGATGAAAGGCAGGAGAGATTGACAGATGAATAAATAGAAGACGGGAGAAAAGGCAGGCGGGCGGCTGCCAGGCGGGCAGAGGAACGCGCAGTGAGCGGCGGGCAGGTCCCCCGCGCTGCACTCTGCCCGCTCTGCTGTCACACTCACACTGGGACGTGGCAGAGCCCAGAGCGGCCGGGCCCAGGGCAGGTCCTGGGGCAGCAGGGCCACATGGAGGTCCCCGGGGCCGCAGGGCCACATGGCCTGTCTCCCTTTGGGGTGGGAGCAGACGGTGGAGACCAAAGGAGGCTCTGTGGCCTCTGTGGCTGGGGAGGCTGCTGGAGGCCGGAGTCTGGATTTGGGCCTCCACTGTCTGTCTGAGCAGGTCCCTGCTTCTCCGGGCCTTTAGGCGTCAACAAATCCATCAGGCCAGTCCCTGGGTGGAGATGGAGGCTGGAGCCAGCGGTAGAGGCTGGAGCCAGCGGTGGAGGCTGGCAGACTCTTCAGAGCGTGACCGTGACCGGCTTATCCAGCCCGGGGACGAGGGGACAGGGTGGTGGGCGCTGGAGACAGTGGAGGGATGGAGATGCGCTCTGGAGCCAGGACGGCCCAGAGTGGCTGCGGATTTTTTGGGGATGGGTTTCGGGAAGAATCAAAGGTGACGCCTTGGGAGGGATGGGCTGGCGGGTGGCAGATGGGGCTTGTGGATGGGGGTGGGTGAGGCTCCCTGCGAGGGTCGCTGCCTCTCCTCCCCGCCTGACGTCGCCCTCAGGGCTCCCTGGGGACACACTGTGGTCACGTTCCCACGTGACGGGAGGGACCTGGAGGCGGAGTCAAGTGGCAGGCCTGGAGCAGCGGGGGACCAGCTAGCCTGGCGTCCTCCTCAGGGGGCCTGGAGGGCAGGAGGCCCCCTCTGGAAATGAAGGATCTTATGGAGTCGGGGGATCGAAAGAGAAGGGGGAGGAGGGGGAGGCAGAAAATGAGACAGAAACAGTGGTGGGATCAGAAGGCGGAGCCACGTTCTGCAGGAGGGCGGCGTGGGCAGGTGGGCAGGCAGGGGAGAGGCGTGGGGACCGGTCACAGAGGGGCAGAGGGACAGCCATGGGGTGGAGAGGGCCCGCTCAGGGCCCCGGGAAAGGGCAGGCAGGCGGGTGGTGATTAGGGAGAGGGGAGCGGCCCGAGGTAGGGGGCGGCCAGGGCCCGAGGCAGGGGGTGGCCCGAGGCAGGGGGTGGCCAGGGTCAGAGTGGCCCGGGGGTGGGGGGAGCCTCAGGGCGGCTCCTGCTCCAGTGCCTGCCAGCAGACCTCCCAGCTCTTCCGCAGGTCACAGAACCCTGGAGGTGCCTGCTTGGCACAGGGGTGGGCAGAGAGGGGCAGGCGGGATCTGGGGGGCAGAGAGGGGCAGGTGGGATCTGGGGGGCAGAGAGGGGCAGGCGGGATCTGGGGGGAGCAGCAGCTGGGCACAGAGGGGAGGAGGTGGACAGAGCGAGGGGCCTGCAGGAGGGCGGAGGTGGGAGGAGAGGGACAGGAGAGGAGCCCGAGGGGAGGAGGAAGCCCGTGTGGTCCTGGCTGGGTGGCCGGGTTTCCTGGGAGCCACAGAACCAGCCTGGATAAACCATTTTTCCCAACAGGCAGGTTCTGGTCATGGAGGGGAGGTCTGGGGGCTGCACAGCCTGGCGTCCCTCTCCAGAGGTTTGTCCCCTCCCTCCATGGACACGTGATGGACGGTAACCTGCCTTGTGGTTCTGGTGTAATTAATCACGGCCTCCTCGCCTCTTCTTGCCGCTCCTGGGGAGCCAGGATGCTCTGGGGACAACCAGATGCCCGCCTTCGTGCTATTCCGGGGCCAGCCGGTGACCAGGGCCCCCGCTGCTTGCTGGGCCCAGTTAAACCTGGGCCTGGACCCTAAAAGGCCAGGGGCCAGTGAGCCGGGTCCAGAGCAGAGGCCTGGGGCCCCCTGGGCTGGTGAGGTGGTCGAGGAGGGTCTGTGTCCCCGAGTGCTAGAAGCAGACACCCCCGCGCTGTAGGCTCAGGGGCAAAGCCGGTGAAGCGTTTCCCTGAGTGACAGCTCGGAAGTGTCGGAGGACTTTCGGAGAAAGAGGGGTGGAATCCACGCAGGCCAGGCCAGGACAGCCCTGTGCAGCAGGGGGCCTCTCAGACTGCCAGGTGCCCCGTGGCTCAGGCGGAGGCAGCGGCTGGCCCCGGGCTGCCCGGTGGTCACTGAGGAAGCTCCTCTGACAGGCTGCCCTCCCCACTGGCTCAAAGCCAGGGAGATGGTACCCCAGGCTGGACGGTGGGACCCGAGGGCTGTGACAGTCAGGTAGTGGCCAGCCCGGGGCCCACGGGCCGCCTTTCTGCCCAAAGCTGGGTTTGCTCTGGCGGCCCAGCCTGGCGGCCCTGGGTCTGACATCCCCGAGGAAATCTCCCAGGATGAGCCGAACAAGAATGGAATGGACGGTGGGCGGGGGTCACAGACGCGTGCGCCCTGGCGTGGAAGGCGCGGCCGCTGTGAGCTGGGTTCCCCTCGCCAGGCCAGGAAGTACCACCCCGACTCTTGGGGATGTTTCTAGCTACGGTGGCTTCACTTTCCAGACGGAGCAGCTGAGACCTGGAGATCTGGACACGGGCTCGCTCGGGCCGTGAGAGCTGGACAGGGAACCCAGCTTTCTAGAGTCCAGACCAGCCCGTCTCCAGAGAGGAGCAGGTGAGCCCCGGCGGACGCCCCAATTCTGCCCGCTCCACCATGCTGGCTAGCAGTATGTACATTTATTGAGCACTTACTGTATACCAGGCATGACTCCCAGCACTTCACGAGGACTAACTTCATTTAGTCCCATCTCTGAGGAGCTGGTTCAGAACACCCTCCTCGTACACACCTGGGGAAACTGAGTCACGGAGCGTAGTTCGGCCAAGGTCTTCCTCCCAGGAAATGGCAGCCAGGATGGGAACACAGAGGGTCAGACTCCAGGAGCCAAGCCCTTGGGAGCTTGGGTAGCTTCAGGGACTGAGACGCTGGGCTCTCAAGCAGTTACGCAGGGACAGTCTCATTGCTTTTGTGTGACACTGAATTCCTTTCGGACGTATCTTCTCTACTGTCTTTATCACGCGGCTCCAGGGCCAGAGGAGACTCCATCTGAAGTGGTTTCTTAAAATAGGACCTGGGAGAGCGAGATTCGTCTGCGGGAAAATTCTGCAGCTAAGAGGCAGATCAGAGCAGGGACACGCAGGGGGCCCGGGCCTGGTGACGGGGGGCACAGGAGGCATCCTGATGTCTGCTCTGCCTCTCCTGATGGGCAGCCTGGTCTCCTCCCACCCTTCCCTGGGCCGCGGGGTTCCCCTTCTGTAAAGGGAACGTGAGTCTGGAAGTTTTCCCCACAGGTCCTTCTGCTCGGAAGGTCGAGGGTTTGGCCACCCCTTCCTGTGTTGCCCCCTCTGCCTCCCCACAGGCCGACGCCAGACGGTCCCTTAGGAGCCGTTCCCAGGCATGGCTCTCCTGAGCTTTTGCTCCCCCATCCTGGAGCTGGACGATCTCTGGGGAAGTTCTCCTCAGGTCTAACTCATGGCCGGCTCTCCCTTCTCTCTTCCTTCTTCCAGGATCCTGTGTCTCTCTTAATGTCAGACAAATTCGGAAGGTGCTGTGGCCTCCGTTTTGCCATCGTGCGTGGGGGCGTGTCCCCATCTGTCAGAGACCTCTGGAGAGCTTCAGGGAGGGGGCAGAGCGGGCGGGGTGGCCAGCTCCCCCGGGGAGCAGGGACCCGGGTCTGCTGGCCTTCGTCTGCTCGGCATGGGTCGCGGCTCCAGATGCAGGCCGTCCACCGACTCCCAGAGGCGCTTTGACTCATTGACTCGGCAGTTTGACAGACGTTGGCTCAGCTCCCGCTGCGTGTCACCTCTAGGACGGCACCTAGCTTCTCAGGGGCTTGCGGACGGGTGGGGCTGCACTAGGGGGCCTGGAGTCAGTCCTGGCAGGTCCTAACTGGCCGTGAGGGCCGAGGAGCTGTGCACTCCCCCAGCCCTGCCCTTCCCTGCGAGCCTCCTGTGGTGGCCACAGGACCCTTGGCTTCCTGACCGTGTGACGCGCTGTGAGCAGCCTTGGCTTCCTTCTCCTTGGCTCTCCGCACCCTGCCCTTCCCTGGGCTCTCTGTCAGGACCCCTTCAAATGTGTCCCCACGACGGCCTCAGACAGAAGGCCCCGGTCAGCTCCCCTCTCTTGCCCCGGCCCCCAGAGCAGGATCGAGCCCCTCTCCGACCGGGAGCTCCCTGGGGAAGGGACTCCTCCTTTCCCACCGCTGGGCTCTTGGCCCCAGGTGTCCCGCTGGCTGAGCAGCTCCTGGACGGACTGAGCGGCCAGGGAGCAGGCGCTGACCGTGGTGCTGACCGCCCGGGCACTCTAGCAAGGGGGAGCAGACTGCCCTCCACCACAGCCTCGCCGTCCCTCGCAGACGCCTCCCGAGTGTGAAAAGCTGTCAGGCGCAGCTTTCGGGGCAGGACTGGTGCAGCTGACCTAGAGCGATGGACGGCTCAGGGTGACCTGTCAAACCCAGGTGCCAGCTCTGCTGTCCCCCTTTCCCTGGTGGCGGAGGAGCGCGGGAGGACGTGAGAGAGGAGTCTCCAGGTGCACGGAGGAGGCGGCCAGGGCAGTCTGGAGCCCGCTCTCCGCGTTTGCTGTCCGTCTTCTGCCCACCCTGCACGCTGCGCCCATCCCTCTTCTGAGTCCTGTGATTACCTGAGACGGAACCGCTGAACGTCGAGAGCTAGGAGAAAGCCCGAGGTCACCGGGGTCACTTTGTTTTGCACAGATGAAGGAATTGAGGCTCCAGGTGGCCGAGACACTTGTCCCCAAAGAGCCAAAGGTCAGTGATGGACACAGACCCATGAGCCCTAGTGCAATGTCTGCCCTCTGTACAGGGCGCGGCGGCTTCAGGTTGCTTTCTCACTAGTGACCTAGCGGCCTTTGGTCCCCAGGGCCTCCGGGAGAGGCGGCACAGGTGAATGGAGCTGTGATATCGTCGAATTCTCTATTGCATTCATCAGGCAGAGCTGCGTCCCCGTGAGGCATAAGGGGTGGTTGCTACTTGCCTAATGCCATCCGGGCCTCTAGAGTTGACACTCAGGACTCCATGTGGATGCTGCACCTCCTCTATGTCCTGCTGTGGCTCCCCATTTGCTCCTGAACAATCATGAAACACCTTGGCCTGGCCATTCCAGGTCCTGCAACACGTTTCCCATGTCTCCTCCCTCCACACGGGAAGCCCCTGAGGCAGCTGGACCTGTTTCCTCACCCCCTGTCTTACATCCACGTGCCCTGTGTTCTTGACTTGCAGGTGACCCACGTCATGGCGCCCACCTAGACCAGCACAGGGCTGGTCCCTTCCCCACCTGGATTCCTCCCTTCCTCCTCGGCCTGGGGCACATCTCAACTCTTCCAGAAGTCCCCCACCCCACCCCACCCCAGCCCAGGGCCGCACGGCTCTCCTTCCTCTGAGCCCCTGCGTCCTGCCGCACGCACCAGCCCCTCACTCGGGTACCTGGGCAATCTCCACTGTCTCCCTAACAAACCCACGGGCTCCCAGCCAAGAGGACCTCGTGTGCACTGGGCACAACCCCAGCTTGGAATGGAGAAGTACCCAGGCCCAGGTGTCTGTCAAATGGGAGCAGAGAGGACCCTCAGGCCCAGAGAAGGGGGATGCCTGGCACTGGCCCCAAAGCCAGGCGACGGCAGCCGTGCCTGGGCCCTGCTTCCTGATGTGCCGTCTCAGCCTCTCCTACCCGCGGCCACCACGCTGCCCCAGCCGGCTCCTGGCCTGCTCCCTGGCCACACTCCAGGAACTGGGCCCTCCCAGCTGGCAGGTGGCCTTAGGGAGGAAGTCCTCTCTGTAAAACAGGCATGACCATGGCCTCTGCCCCTTCCGCCTGTCCTGAGAGAGCAGCGAGGGATAACGAAGGGCCAACGCCCGAGGACCCAGCCCGCTCTCCAGCGCCTGCCCGCAGGCTGGTTCCTGCCCGACCCGTCCCTGCTCCGGGCAGCGGCAGGGACCTTCGAAGAAGCTGGTGCCTCCAGGCCTAGAATCCAGGCGAGAGTCCAGCCTGTCAATCATGGCCCACCAGCCCTCCCTGGTCCCCTCCTGTCCCCTCCTGTCCCCCTCGCGGCCCTGTGCTCTCTGCACACACCACTACGGCTTTGCTCGCGGTCTCGCTCCCGCGGGGCTCACTCCATCTTTGCCCACGATGTCCCCCTTGCCCCAGATGACTTCATGCCACCCTGCCAGGAGGTCACCATGCTGAGGCTGTGCTGGGCCCTGGTCCCTGTCCACGGGGCCGCCGTCCTCCCCGTTAGAAGTGGAGCCAGTTCCTCGTCTTTGAATCTAGGCTGGCCTTCGTCACTGCCTTGGCTAATAGAATGCTGTGGGGTGACGTTCTGGGACTCGCGGGGCCAGGCGGGTCATGAGATGCTTTGCAACTTCCACTGGACTTCTGGGAAGGTCACCTCAGGGAAACCAGCTGCCTCGAAGAGAGTCCCACTGTCCCGAGACCACCACGCTGGGAGGACGGTCACTGCGGCCACCGGGGAGACAGAGCGGTGCCTGTACTACCCGCATCAGGCCCGGCCGTCCCGGCTGGGGCGCGAGGGGCCAGGGAAGAAAGGAAGAATCGCCCTGGACACTGGTTGCTGAGAGACGCAGCTTCAGGAGAGGCCGGGCAGCTCTGCCTGGCGGGGCCCGTCAACTCAGAACCGGGAGCTGATAAGGAACCCGTATTTCAGTCCCTTGGTTGGGACGGTGGCTCATCCGCAGCAGCAGACCCCTGCAGCAGGGCCCACAGCCTCCCGAGTCCAGCCTCCGCCGTGGGGGCTGCGATCACTTGTCCTGGCAGGGAGCTTGTTAGGACGTGGTCCCCAGCCAGAGGCCACATCTCAGCCTCCTGTGCGACTGGGCAGGTCAGGTGACTGAGCTCCGGTCAGTGGGTCCTGGGCAGAGGTGGTGCACAGAGCTTGCATCCGGGGACCCTCTGTGTGGCCGTCCGCACCCTCTGCCTTCCCGAGCCGCTCACTGTGACTTCGGCAGCCGCGTGCTGGGGTGGAGGCGCCGGGTGCCTCCGTCAGCCTAGGCCCTCACCCACCGACCTTCGACCTTCGTTGGGAGGGAAACACACTCCATGCCCCTGGGGAGGCCTGGAGGGCGTGGTGGCCCACGGCTCTGCTCCATCGTGGGCTCCCTCAGCGCAGGAAGGCAGAGACCCCCTTGGACTTGCGTGCCCACCCACGGCGCTGCCCGATGCCTGCCCCAGGTGGGCACCGGATGAATGCGGTGGCACTGGGCACAGGGGCTCTCCACGCCTCTTCTGAGGGGTCCTCTGAATGGCCCTTCCCCCTAGAACACTTGGCCATCAGGCTCCGCCAGGTGTGGGACCAGAAAGGCCACCGGCTCTTTTCTCCCGCGCCTCGGAGGGCGGGGCTGGGAGTCTGGCTTCCGGGGCTTTGGCCTGATTTTAACGACTGACGTTTCGGATTCTTTCTGGTGGTGGGGGCGAGGCGGGCAGCAGCTTCTTTCCAGGCAGGAGCTAAAAGGCTGGTTGATTTCCCGATACCCTTTGAATGGGCCCCGTCTCCACAGACAGCTCCTCACAGCTGTGAGGACTTCAAATCCCTCGCGCCGCGAGGGGGGCAGAGAAGAGATCTGAAAGGCTTTTCGGCTGACACAAAAGCCGGGGGAAGACGGGATAAAAACGACAATGTGGTTAATACAGAAAACGGTGAAATTTCTGGCACTCGCCGTATCATTAATCTGTCTAAAGTGGCTTTGATCTCGTCTGCTTTAATTAACTTGTAATTATAACAGGATGATTTCTGCAGCAGGCAGAACCTGGGAACCGGGCCCTGAAGGCCACGTGGGCCTGGGAGAGGGGCCGGGACGCAGAGTCTGCAGTGCTCACCTCTCCGGGTGCCCACGGGGTGGCTGCTCAGGGGCTCACCCCACGCCCGCGTCGGGGCTGCCAGCCAGAGGTGTCACGATCGGGCGGGTGGGGGTCCTCAGTCCCATTTTCTAGATGTGGACGCTGAGGTCCAGGGAGTTCAGGTCACTTGCCTCGGTCCCCTGGTAGAGGGTGGTTGCTGTGGATTGACCCTCGGGCCTCAGCTCCTCCTCTCGGCCTTGCCACGGCCTCCCTGGGAGGGACTGAACTCCCCCGCGGGCATCGAATTGGACCATGAAACTCGTTTTGTTCGATGGCGTCTTGGGACAGTGGTCACTCCTGAGCCCTGCCAGGGGCTGCTGCGGTCGCTGCAAGGGCTTGCCCAGCCTCGCCACTGCCCAGGAGAGGACGTGAGACCGGGGCAGGGGGCAGGGGCAGGAGCAACCAGGGTGCTGAAGTCCCAGGGTCCTGGGGCAGCGACAGGTCCAAGGTCCTCCGTCTCTAAGGACAGCACCTGTTCCTCTGTGTCACGTGGCCTCCCAGCTGTGGGTCCTGGAGGCCGTTAGCTGTCCCCACTGGGGGTGGGGAGGGGAGGCCCTGAGCACCTGGCTCTGTCCTGCTGTCCCGGGCAGCTGCTGGGCTCTCCCGTGCCCCAGGATGGCCTCCTCCGTAGACTGTGCTGCAGGAATGTGTTCTGCTCAGGCCGCTCGGGAGCCACGGGTCTGCTCCAAGCCCTGGTTGGACGGTGAGGAGACAGAGGCCCGGGCAGGGCAGCTACTGAGCCAGCACGGGGCAGGTGGACAGTGCGCCATGATGCCCGCCAAGCCCCGGCCCTGCTCAGAGCCACAGCCCAATGTGTCAAGGGTCCCCAGACAGGTGGGCATGGGGCCACCAGGTCTCCGACCACGGGACCGGGGCTCAGAGAGGCGAGGCCGGGGTGGCTGCCCCTGCTGCTGCCCTGGCCACCTGTCTGCCGCCCCAGGCTTGGAAGGTGCGGTAGATCCTGAGAGGGTCCCGACCGTGGTCTGGCCCCACCCACACCCTCGCCAGACCCTCTACACCCGCCGTTCCCAGAGCTCGGCGCTCTGGGTCAAGAAGAAGTTCTAACTGAAGATTTGCTGTTGAAATGCTGTGTGACCTTGAGAAAGTCATGTTCCCTCTCTGGGGTTTGGTCTTCTCACCTCTAACTTGGGTTGGTGGCCCTTCTAGTTTCTTCCAGCCCACTGTATCCTGTCTCACCTCCCTCCCCTGCAGGCAGCCCCTCTGCCCGGAACACCGGCCCTTGTCTCCCTGGGCAGCCATGCTGGCCCACGCTCCTACTCCTGGCTGGGCTCCTGCTGGCCACCGCTGCTGGGCAGAGGCTCCCTGTGTGTCCCTGGCAGAGGCAGACCTCGGCCTCTCCCCTCCACACCCGTCCACCCGATGCTGGGGAGTGGCCTGTGTGGGGAGCAACCTCCCCGTGAGGTAGATTCTGGGGCCGTGGTTGTGGGGAGCCCCGGGCCTGTTACGGCGGTGCCTGACCTTCCCTGCCTGCTCCTCAGGTGCCGACCCCGTCCTTGCTCCCCTGACCCCCGTAGTCACTCTGTCCCTCAGTCCACACAACCCTGCAGACCACACGCCTGAGCCCAGCAGCTCGGAGAAGCCTCCCGTCTGGGCCCCGGGGCCTGTTGGGCAGGCGTTCCAGCCTGGACTCTGGGACGAGACTCTGTGTCCGGTCTTTGCCCCGCAGCCGACCCCTGGTAATCGTGAATGACATGTGTTTTTGTCCCTGGTTGTGTCCAGGGCAGGGTGGAGGCCACAGGAGGCTGGTGGTCACAGGAGGCTGTTGGAGGGACTCCCAGTAAGAGACCTCACAAGGGGCCCGAGGGCCGCGTCTCACTGGCCCTTCCTGCCCTCCCGGAGCCCTCGCCGCCCGCTCACCCACTCGGGTCTCCCCAAGCTCCTGGCGCCCCAGGCCACATGCTGGTGCTGGGCACTCAGGTGATAACTCAGCTGGCACCAAGCCTGGCAACCAGGTGGGGTTTGCAGGGCCGCCTGCTGCCTGGGGGGCCACTCCCCCAGGCCTGGACCATCCGTGTCCTCCAGGTGAGGCCAGCCGAGCTCAGGGGTGCAGAAGCTGAGAGGTCAGGGACCCAGGGGACAGTGCCGGGAGCCCTGGAGAGGGAGGGGCAAGACTGTGGGTGAATGTCAGGATTTGGGGACAGGAAATAAGTGCCATGCAAATGAGATGCAAAAGTATGCAAATCACGGACATCCAGTTCCAGTACAAAGGGGGAGGGGAGGGAGGTGGGCTGCGCCCTGAAGCCTCTGTGACCGGCACAGGGTCCTGCAGCACTGGGCAGGCGCGGGCAAGGCCGGCCGGGCCATCCTGGCCTGGGGGATTTGAGGCTGGAGAGGAAGGGTGGATGTCCATCGCTGGCGCGGAGCAGGCCCCGCCTGGCTGGGGTCACGGAGCTGGGGAAGCCTGGAGAGGCAGGGAGGGCCGCCGTCCGCAGGGTCCTGTCCGGCGTGAGATTTGAGAGGCCGGCGCTGTGGCCGCCTGGCCTCCCTCCCCTGCAGCCTCCCTCTCGTTCCCTGGATCACGAGGCCTCCGGGTCCCTCTGCCGACTTGACCAAGGCGTGCACAGAGGTTGCTCCACGCAGGGAAGCCGAGACCCCAAGACGAACAGAGAGGCTTCGGGGTCCACAGGGGGAGCCAGAGTCAGTGGCAAGGACGCGTCCGAGCGTGGGACAGCGCAGGCCCTGGTCCAGCCAGGCAGCTGTTTCTGGGTCCAGTTGGGGGCTGCCCTGCAGTGAGACCCCGGCAGACTGACCTCTCCAGACGGGGATCCCGTGCGAGAGCGGCCAGTTCCTAGATGTTGGACCGGACCTTACTTCTTTTTCTAGACCCGGCGGGGGAGCGAAGAGAAGGGAGTAGAAGCCAAAAGGAACCAAGGAAAACCTGGGGCTAGTGCGGAGGCCACGGAGGGAGCCGGGAGGAAGGTCGCAGGTGGCGCCAGGCGGTCACTATCCCTGTGGGCGCTGGCGTGGCTGGAGCGCTTGCTGGTCGCTGGACATGGGTTCTGCTGGAGCCAGTGGACCTGGCAGGTCGCCCGGCAGCCTCGCTGGCCCCACCGGGCTCTCTCACCTGTGGGCGCCTGGCTCGGACTCCGGCTGGCCGGCTCAGGGATGTGCCCACCAGAGTCCAAGGGCAAGGGAGAGACCGCGGCTCATGCCTCTCGAGACACAGCGGTGAAACAGGCTGGGAATGGACTTCCCGGGCGGCCAAGCCCAGGTTCGCCGCAGAGGCATAGGTTGCTCCTCCTGGTGTCCAGAGCGGCAGAGTCCCCTTGCCAAGCACGTCAGTGGAAGGATGGTGGGACTCCAGCCGTGTTTGTGGTTCACGTCCAGCAGCACGGCTTTGGAAAGTCCCCCCTCCGTCCCCTCCTCTCTGGTGGTCTCTAGGAGGAGCCGTGGGAGAGTCCTTCCAGCTGGGCCAAGCTGCGCTCCTACCTCACCCTGGCCTCCGGGCCCACCTGGACTCCAGCTGGCAGCAGCAGGAAGTCCTGCCCCAGCCCAGGTCCCTTCATCAGGGATGGACGGCTCTTCTGCTCCCTAACGGGCTCACCGATGGGCTGGCCGCAGACCGGGCTGAGAAATGCATGGGCCCCCTTGTGCCCCTGAGGGCAATTGGTCCTTAATGGAGGAGGAGCCTGGGGGATTCCGTCTCTCCATTGATTGTGATGTCGTTGAGGCTTTTACAGATGGCTCCTTGCTGGGGGGGGTGACCCCAAGAACAGGACCACCTCACAAGTCAGTTTGCAAGGCTGAAGCCTGCTTAGAGTGCTTCCACCCACCACCCACCCACGTCCCCATCCATCCTTGCATCCCTCCAGCATCCATCTACCCACCCATCCATCCACCCACCCATCCATCCACCCACCTATCCATCCTTCCACTCATCCATCAATCCAACTATCCATCCTTCCATCCATCCATGCACTATCCATCCACCTACCTATCCATCCATCCACCCATTGGTCCATCCACCCATCCATCCACCCACCTATCCACCCACCCACCCATCCATCCATCCTTCCATTCACCCATTCATCCATCCTTCCGTCCACCCATTGATCCATCTTTCCTTTCATCCATCTTTCCTTCCATCCATCTTTCCTTCCTTCCATCCATCCATCCATCCATTCACCCATCCATCCACACATTCATCCTTCCATGCACCCATCCATCCACACATCCATTCATCCATCCATCCATCCACCATCCATTCATCCATCTACCCATCCATCCTTCCACCCATCCATCCATCCATCCATCTGTCCATCCATCCATCCATCCATCCATCCATCCATTCATCCATCCACCCATCCATCCATCCGTCCATCCATTCATCCTTCCATCCACCCACCCGCCCATCCATCTTCTTATCAACTTGCAGGTGCCAGCCTGGCACAGGGAGAGCAGAGATGCAGAACAGCCCAGTCAACAGGCAGAGCCAGGCACTGCTCTGGTAGTGGGTGCAGCCAGGATGGAGCCTGAGGACCTGGCCCACCCTAGGCCTGCATTTGAGGTGCTGTCCTGCCAGGGTCTTCACAGGAGAAACCATGGCGATGGGACATGAACCTCCAGGGCCTTGGCACCGAGCTCGGGTGCTCTCCCCTGGGTCTTGGTCCCCAAGGAACGGGCGCTGCTTCCGGCCTGGGCAGCTTGGACAGAGGTAAAGCCCTGGAGCCCCCTCATTGCGCCTGCGTGTGGGACGGTGGCTGGGAGGCCGTTGGGAACCTCCGCTCACACCCAGCGCCGAGGGCTCTCCCCTGAGGGTGGCGGTGGATCCTGCCGGTCCAGCTACGTGACTATGTCCCTGCACCTGTGGCCCTGGCTCCACCTGTCACCCAACAATCCCAGCAGAGGGAGCCAGGAGGAGGGGAGGAGACCCCGTGCCCGCCCCCGACCCCTAGAGACAATCGTCTTCTGCAGCCACAGAAACACAAATCCTCAAGTTACACGTCACCTTGGGAAGAGCCCAAAGTGCCCTCCTCAACACCAGGTTCCGGACCCCAACCTCAGGTCGGGGCCGCGGGGCAGCTCCATCACCCCAAGGACCCTGCCCCGCCCCCACCCCAGGCGCCGCCCAGGCAGAAAAGGGGAGCAGCGTTCCCCGTAGCTGGGAGGAGATCCCCGGCGTGAAGGCGATCTCACGTCCGCCGGGGCCTCTCCGCCTTGGAGAGCCCCGCCGATCCATCACTTAGACCGCTCGGTTGCAGAGATGGATTGTGTAGATATGTAAAATAAGTGTAACAAATAAAGGAAATACATTTAAAATGTGCAAGAATTGGCCAATTTTGCAATATTTCACCTCAATTTTATATGCTGTCAAATACACTTGAAATACACGTGCGCTAAGCATGACAAATATATAGAAACTAAGGCTCTATTATTTGCCGTAATGGGTCAGGGGAATATAGCTCTGAAGTAATGTTCCTCTGTCTGCGACGAAGGCTTTTCTCTGAAGCTGTCTTAAAGCTCTCTGCAGCCTCTTCCCTGGATCACCACCCTCCTCCCGTCCGCAGAGTCTAGTAACCACCTGGTGGTTGGGTGTGGACCAAGCCCTGAGGCAGTGGGCCTAGGGGAGTATGGATGACAATTCCAACTTTATGGAATTATTGTTATTCTACTGTTTCCACCACACAACTCCAGCAGGTGCTCTTTACATTGTGATCTAGGTTTTCAATGTTCCTTGAAATTGTACAGTGCGCTACCCGTGCCGCTGTACCTGATGGCTCTGCATGGTGTCAAGACCCTGGCACGTCGCTGCAGCACAATAGGCAATGTCCGTGATTGCCACGGTGATCCCTGCTTTTAACCACGACTCATCTTACAGTGTTGGGTTGGGCGGGGTCCAGCGGGGCTGGTCTTGCCCAGTGATGAAGAGTCCTGTGACGCAGAGAGGCCTAGGTCTAAATCGTGCTCCGCCCCTTCCTGGCTCAGTTCCCTGGGGAGCGCGGCTCGCCCTCCAGGTCTCCATCTCCTCCATCTGCCGAGCGGGTTGCTGCGAGGTTTGCGCCCCAGAGCTGACGTTTGGGCCTCTGTCAGGCAGCGTCGGGTGCTTGGCGGTGTTGGGAGCGTTGACTTGCACAGGCGGCTGGACGGGGCAGAGAGGGGACGCCAGCCTGAGAGCCCCTGGGCACCATACTCCAGAGGCTGAGCACCAGGACCCGCGGCAAACCCGGCCGGCCACGGAGAGGCCCCCGAGCAGGCCAAGAGCCACAGAGGGACGGGCTCAGGGCAGGAGGGCCGTCCAGGGCAGGGTGGCCGCGGGGACTGGAGATGGAGAAGGTGTGACGAGGGCCTTGGCCAGTCTCTGGAGCCCGCATGGGTGGGCCTCCTTGGACGGAGCCCCAGGAAGGACCCTCCGGGGGAGGCGCGGAGGGAGCCTGGGGCCGTGGGCGTGGGAGGTCGCGCCCCCAGCCTGCTCACCGAGGCTGGCCTCACCTGCTGCTTGCAGGGCCTCCGGGCTATGTTTGGAGCCCTGGGGAAGCCGCCCAGCTCGCGGCTCCCAGCTGGAGGGGTGCCGCCCTCCTGCTGCCCGGGCGCCCGTGCAGGTGAGGCAGCTGAGCCAGTCACAGGGCGCGGGTGGGCGGGGCCACATCCTGCACCTGCTCACGAGAAGGAGCCGGGACGGTCACCAGCCCACCACCCACGGTCACCGGGGCTGTCCTGGGACTGGTGGACGCACGTCACAGGTGCTGAAGTGACAGGGCAGACGGCTGGCCTGGGGGCCGGTGGGGTGGGCGGTGCGGTCACAGCCCAGCTGCCACTGAACTGGGCTGTGTGCGCCGCGGTGCTGGGCGGGACCCCGTCAGGCCACCCGTCTGCCCAGCTGCGTCCCAGTGGGCGCCGTGTTCCTGGGCTGCCGCTGACCTTCCTGCCCTCCCTCTTCTCCCCGCTCCGCGTCCCCCCCATCAGGAGACCCCGCTCTGGGGGGCTTTGGCCTGGTATCCAGTGGCTGCTGAGGTCACTTCTGCTGAACAACAGGCATCCTGCAAACAGGCATTTCCAATCCCACCTCACAGAGGAGGGTCCTGTGGGTCCTCCCGGTGATTGAGCTCACAGGAATGGCAAGTGGTAGGTTCATCTGACTCAAAAGACCAAGGCTGTATGTACCGTCTGTAGGTAACCACGTCCCAGGTACCTAGTCGAGACTCTAAACTTTGGTGTGCATCACAATCTGTGAAGAACCCTGGACTCCACACAACCCTGATTAAGCCAAATGGGTGCTTCATGGAACACAGTTTGAGATACACAGCTGTGTGGTGTCTTCCCAAGATGCCTCTATTGATTGATGTCTTGATACTGTAACAAAATACCAGAGGCAGGATAACTTGCTAAAGAAAAGAGGTTTACTTAACTCAGTTTTGGAGGCTGGTGAGGCCCCTGGTGAGGTACCTTCCTGACTGTGTGGCATCATGGTGGGAGAATCTGGAGGAGAGAGAGATCGCAGGTAAGACAGGAAGCCAGGAAGAGGGGAGGGCCAGGCTTGCTCCTTTCTCCACAACCCTCTCTCCAGAACCAACCCAGGGGTCTCACCAGAACCACCCTAATTCCTTCTGAGGGCAGTGCCCCAAATGACCTAAAGACGTCTCTCACTAGACCCCCTTAAAGGTCCCGCACTCTCTCATCACCACACTGGGGACCCGGCCCCCAACTAGCACATGAACCCCAGGACATGCTGGAATCATCTTCGAGCCAGAGCCGTGCCAAAGCCCCAGGACATGCTTCCTAAGACCTCCGGCCGGGCTCCCAAGTTCACTTGCCAGGCTGCTTTGCAGAACTGCCTGTTCGGGTGATGGTACCTGCCTGTCTTCCTGGGAGCTGGCCACCTGGCGTAAGGGTGAAGCGGAATCAGCCTTTGCTGCACACCCGGCAGGCCTGAGCTTCTCCAGAAGCACCCCTGCTCCGTGTTGAGGAGGCAGCCCGTCCTGCAGCCGGGTGCCTCGTCTCTGGAGCACAGGATCGGAGGCCCTGTCTTCTCTGCTAGCTGTGCCAGCATGGGCGACTCATTCAGCCTCTCTGGGCCTCCCCTCTCCACGGAGGCTGGCTTCATTGCACATGATTATCTCCCGCATTTACCCCTTTTTTTATCTTGTAGTAATGGAATTGCTGGGTGTGGGCTGGGCATAAGATCACCAGGCTATGGACTACATTTCCCATAGTCCTGTGCTACCAGGTGAGGTCATGTGACCATGTTCTGACCAATAAGACTCAAGGGAAAGTTACAGCCGCCACCCCTCTGTCATGCCCTTCCAAGAAAAGGCAATACCCTCCGCTCCTTCCCCTCTGCCTGCTGGCAGGAATGCAGGTCCCCAAGGCGGAGGGAAGCCACACATGGACAGCAGCAGACGGAGGCGCGTCCCTGGCCTCAGCAGCCCTGGCTCGGCTGCTAGGCCAAGGGAGCGCGAGTCTTGCTGACAGCAGCCCCATGTTGGCCTCTTCCAGAGTGGAGTCCGCGTGCTAATGAAAACCGACTTCCGCGCAGAGTGGGCCGTGGCCAAAGCAAGGCCAAGTCACAGGCTTTGGTTAGAAGCCACCAAGCAGGTGGTGAGGCCCCTCTCGCAGGTCAGATGGCACCCTCCTGACCCCAGGGATGACGGCCGAGCCTGCTGGGGACCTGGGAGGAGCTCGGCTGCCAGTGCTTGTCACTTTAGCGGGTGGCTGGAACTCCGGACTGCCACATCCGCCACCTCTCAAAGTCCTAGTGAGGGTGGCACCAGGCTGGCTATGAAAGACAAAGACGGTTTGGAGGAGGGAGGCTCGGGCTGGACTGTCTTGGAAGCGTGTGTCTCGGCCCTGGCGTGCGCGCCCACCTGGTGGATCTCCATCCCGTCATTTTGCATGTGGAGAAGTGGAGGACCAGAGAGGTAGAGTGGCCAGCCAAAGAACACACAGCTCCACACAATACAGGACTCACCGTGGCATTTCTGCTTGTTTTCAGTTCATCTGTACGAACTTCCAGGACCAGGGATGACGGGAGGAAACGATGCTCGTGGAAATAGAGTGTGCAGAGTGGGGGAGGGTGAACCCAGCGGGCGACACCTGTCACTCTTCCCACCCCGCCTGGCCCCACTCACCCCGCCTCCTTCCAGAGGAAAGGAGGATAAAGGGAAGGGGACCCTGGCGGGAGCCTCGCTGCCTGGGGCTGGGTCCCAGCCGTGCCGCCCGTGCCTGCGGGGACTCGTGCGGGCCATGTGTCCCCGTAGCCCAGTGTCCTCTGGTGAGCATGGCGCCCATCTTGTGTGGGGGGTGGGGGGTGATCTGAGATGCTCACCGTGGCGTCTGCACGTCGTGGGCGCCCAGCAAGTGCGTCGTGCTGGGACGGTGAACAGGAGCCTCGCTCTGGCCTCGCCGGGCGACGAGCAGCCGGCCTCATCATCAGAGGCTGGAGGTGGAGGCCCCCCACTCACCCCAAGCCCAGGAAGGGCGACGGGAGGGCGTTTCCAAGGTCAGGCCCCTGCCCACGCCCCTGACGGGTGTCTGAGCTACGGAGGAGCAGGGGACGTGTCCCGTGCCTCGCGTCCAAGGGACAACCCGTCTCCAGCTGGGTCACAGCTGGAGCCCCTCGCTGGCCCCATCCGCCCTCGGTTGCCCAAGCTGGGCAGTTGTCCACCTCTCCGAGCCCCAGTTTGCTTGTCCCTGAGGCCAACGGCACCAGCTCTGTCACCACGAGGTTCTCAGGAGGGAAAGTGCCCAGAGCAAGGCAGGACTTGGCCCACGTCCCCTCCTTCCTTGCCTCCCTCACCGGCCGCTTCCCTAGCTCTCCCCGTCCTTCCTTCCCCTGCAGTGCGCACGTGGCCACTGGCAGGGCCCCTGGTCCACACCAGCGGAGGGACAAGACGGCCAGCACTGTGGTGGCAACACAGGCGCTGTGGTGGCAACACAGGCGGTCGGAGCCGCCTCCCGGTCCTCACATCAATCTTCGGAAGGCCATTTGCAGGCCGTGCAGCCCAGAGACGATTTAAGAGGCGGGGATCAATGTTATTTTTTCCACATGCTGAATTCATAACGGTTTATGGCAAAATCGATGCAGATCTTCATGGATAAAGCGAGGGCGGCGTTAGAGAATAATAAGCCAGGGAGACTGCGGCCAACCAGCAGCGGAGGCCCGGCCGGGAGTCAGGGCCTGGAGTCACCTGCAGACTCTGCCGAGCCCCACCCCCGGGGAAGGGGCTCGAGGCCCAAGGGGCGTTGGGAAGAGCTGATGGGGCTTTGGACTTCATGCCATAGTTTCCCGGATCTCAGAAAGAGTCTCAGAGGTAGGTTCCGACATCAGCCCCATTCCACAGTTCGGGAAACTGAGGCTCAGAGAGATGAGCAACTTGCCCGGCGTTACACAGTGTATCGAAGCCAGGTCTCCCTTTTCCAGAGCCTGGAATTACTTGCTGAGACCCCGCTGCCCCTCAGCCTGGGTAAGCTCTCCTCTCTCCTGTCCTGTCTCCTCCTCCTTCCACCAGAGTGAGTCCAGGTCAACCCTCCCACCTGGATGTAAGGTTGCTGGGAACGCTGGACTCTTCAGCTGGCCTCACCACCCCCTCCCTGGAGCCCAGGGGATTCTATGTATCCTGTGTGATTCTGTGTGATTCTAGGGAGTGTTTGTCCTGGCTCCTTACGTAGGTTGTGAGCTACCCAAGGGTCACACTGTGTCCTATCTTACCATCTCTCTATCCTTCTACTCCAATGCCACCATCCATGCATTCATACATACATACATCCAACCATGCATGCACCCATCTATCCATCCATCCACACATCCATCCATCCACCCATCTAGCCACTCATCCATCCATCTATCCATCCACCAACACATCCATCCACCAACACATCCATCCATCCACCCATCTATCTATCCATCCTCCAAGACATCCATCCATCCACCCATCTATCCACTCATCCATCCATCCACACATCCATCCATCCAACCATCCATCTATCCATCTACCAACACATCCATCCACCAACACATCCATCCATCCACCCATCTATCTATCCATCCATCCACCCATCTATCTATCCATCCTCCAAGACATCCATCCATCCACCCATCTATCCACTCATCCATCCATCCACACATCCATCCATCCAACCATCCATCTATCCATCTACCAACACATCCATCCACCAACACATCCATCCATCCACCCATCTATCTATCCATCCACCAACACATCCATCCATCTACCCATCCATCTATCCATCTACCAACACATCCATCCATCCACCCATCTATCCACTCATCCATCCATCTATCCATCCACCAACACATCCATCCATCTGTCCATCCATCCTTGTATCATCCATCCATCTATCCATCCATTTGTCTGTTCATCCATCCATTCCTAGATAGTTGTTGAATCTTGAAAAATGATCGGATTTTTTCCTGACCTGTGCCACAACGTGGATGACCCTGGAAGACTCGAAGCTAAATGCAATAAGCCGGTCACAGAGGTGCAAATGGTGTCCACCTGTCTGAGGGGCTCCGCTGGTCAAGTTTAAAGGGACAGAATGTGGATGGTGGTTTCCAGGGCTTGGGGCAGAGGGGGAATGGAGCTTACTGTTTGGGGTACAGAGTTCAATTCTGCAAGACAAAATATCCTGCAGATGGACGGTGTGGACACATCAGCATGAATGGACCCGACACCCCCATCTGGATGCTGAAACGTGGCCACCCTGGTCAGCTGGAGGCCGTGCACATGTCACCACGGTTAAAAATAAATTACTCTTTTAGGCATAAGGTCTCTCTGGGGCTGCAGTGTCCCTGCCCCCCCCTTCTCCAAGTGCCCCAGGAGCGTGGCCTTCACGCAGCGTTGTGACAGTGCACCTGGTAACCGCTGGCCCGTGGCAGGGCTTCTCAGCCAGTCCAGGGCCCGGCGTGCTTGCCACATGCCACCCTGGAACCTGCGCCAGTGCTTTAATCCCCCTGGGAAGGTGGCGCCCTGAGGCCCAGGGAGGGGAGGACTCCCAGGCCTCTGGGGGCCAGGAGGGCGCAGACCGGGGCACCCAGGGTACGTCCCAGACCGGCTGCCCCCGCCCCAGGCTGGCTTGGGCTTCCCTAGATGCTGAGCTTCTGGAAGTTTCCGCAAGACCCGGCCAGCCGTCTGAAGGTGGGTTGGGTGTTTCCACTCCCCTTGGCCCAGAACAGACACAAAAGAGGGCCCTTGGGTCCCCAGGGGCAAGTTGACGGGGGTCCCCAAACTCGGAAATCAGAGGGAACGGCACTTCAATGCAATGTGTTCAAACACCGCGTTTAATGCAAAAAAAAAAAAGTCTATGATGAGCAAAGAGGCTTTTAAGTGAAGAGGCGCCAACCCCGCCGCCCCACCTCTCCGTCTCGCCTTCCTTTGGGACCCCTGCAGCTTTCTTAAGCTATGGCTCTGGCCTGGCCTGTTCCGACCCGCTTTCTTTTTGGACTCGCCGACACCATTTGCTGGAATAAATAACCCTTCCCTCCAGTTCCACCCGTTTGCGTGAACTGCACGCTGTGGGGCAGCAGCTCCCTGACCCTGAGGTGAGTCTGGTTTGGAAGCCTGTTTCCAGACCTTCGTACCTGTGTGGCCTTAGGCAAGTCTCTTAACCTCTCTGAGCCTCCATTTCCTCCCCTGGAAAGGGATCTCCTAGGAGGCTTGGGGATTGAGAGACAGTGTGACAGGAACTTAAAGTAGTGCCTGACCGCGGCTGACTGGAGGTGTCGCTCCCGCGGGACCAATTCCAACTCTTCACCCACGGAAGAGAAGTAGGCGGGTGCGGCTACGTGAGCAGTCGCCAAAACACCATCAGGTGCTCCTTCTCTTTTTCTTGCGTCCCCTCTGACACCTCTGGACCTCAGCTGGCGCGGAGGAACTGGCGGTTGCAGGGAAGGACAGCGTGGAGCCGGAGAGGGCGGGAGGGAGGGACGGGCAGCCGCCTGCCGCGCCTCGGGGGAGCTCCCTGCTCCTCCTGCAGCCAGGAGCCAGGCGGGCGGTCCCAGGGGCTGCACCCCGACCTGTCAGGTGTGGGGGCGACACCCAGCCCCGGGCAGCGGGGCAGAGACGGCCACTCCGAGTTCCCGTGGGCCCTCCAAGCCGTCCGAGGGACAGACCCTGGCCTGTGGGCAGCAGGAAGAGGGGCTGGCCCTCGGGTGTCCTGCCCACATGCTGACTCCCGAGCAGGAGGAGCAGCAGGACTGCTCTCGGGCCAGCGGGCGGCTGGGGCTTGGGAGCCGAGGGTCCGTCTGAGTCCGTGCAGGGCCATGGGGCCGGGCAGTGGGCATGGCTGCTGGGTCAGGGGAGTGGGGGAGCTGCAGGGCGCGGCCACCACCCGACCTCAGGGCGAGGTGGAGAGCAGGCCCGCTTGGCTCTTCACGAAGCCTCAGAGTCGTCCAGTGAATCTCAGCATCACCGGGCATCAGGCTGGATGCTGGGGCCACTTTGCCTCTGTTCAGCGCCCACCCCCTTTCCGACTGGGACACCAAGGCCAGAGGTGGGAAGAAGCCCGAGGAGCGGCCCCGCCTGGCGGGAGAGCCAGGACTTCCATCCCGGGCTCCTGGGCTGCCTGCGCAGCCTCCGGGTGGGGGACACCCTTCTCGCCCTCCCTGACTCCTTCTTGGCTGACCCCAGTCATCGCCGAGGTCTCGGCCAGGCGTCACCTCTTCCAGGAAGCTCTCCCTGGTGAGGAGGCCCACTTTCATGTTCCCATGGCAACCCGGCCGAGGGCGGCACTGGCCGTGTAGACGTCCGAATTTCACGGTAGCGCGCTCTGAGGAGGCAGGCGGGGTCTGTCTGGTTCTTTGCGGTGACTTGAGGCTCATCCAGGCTCTGAAACCGCAGCCACGTGATGCACTCGGGGAACTTACCGGTGGGGAAGCGGGGAGAGTGGTGTGGAGAGCCCCAGCCCAGGGCGGTTCTAGAGAGGCGCACACGGAGCCCTGCAGTTCCACACACTGCCTGCAGGGCGGCGCTGAGAGCTGCTCTGGCGATGGAACTGGGGTGCTGCCATATTTGGGGGGTCTGTGGTGCTGCCATCGCCGCCCACGGTGATGAGGCACAGCCTGCTCCAAGGATCCCCGAGACCCCATGGGCTAATTCCAGCAAAGAAAGACCTCCCGGGGCCCAGCAGGCGGTTGGGACGATGGACATGAGCCAGACCCTACTTATTTAGGCTTCATTCCCCGCCCCCCATTAGCTCAATTGGCTACTGAGAACAGATATGGTGGAAAGAGTCCCTGTGGCCCCAGGCTGGTGGAGGTAGCAGCTGCTGCAGAGAGGAGGACAGAGGAAGGGGACGGCCAGCCTCTGGGGACAGACCTGAGGTGCCTAGGCCTCAGGATGCCCAGTGCCCGGTGATTCCCTCACCTTTGTGACCTTCCCGAGAAAAGGACAGTGCCTCCCCATCGTCCCGCCTGCTCCCCGCTCCCCCATCTCGTGGGATGTGGGGTCCTCAGCCCTGTCCTGCCGGTTCTGCTGGCCCTCCCTCCAGCCCACTGGTCATGTGTCCCTCAGCCTTGGGTGTCCAGGGCAGGGACTGCAGGAGGCAGGGCATGGTTGTGATGACCACCCCCAGACACATCCCCTTCTGTGGGCCTGCTGTCCCCTGGCGTGCTTGGCCAATGGCATGCTGACCAGGTGGTCACGTGACCCAGGTGAGGCCTTATAATCGCCTCAGTCTGTTGGTTTGACTTCTTGGGCTCTCTTGACCCCACAGAAGATGCTCCGGGTGGAGATGCCCATCAAACCAGGCTCCAAGGTGAGGTGGTGGGGGTGAGACCTGAGCCCGGAGGGGGGCCGTCCAGCCTGGAGGGGGGGCTGCCCAGCCAGGCTCCCCGATCAGCCAACCCGCGGCCTCCCGCAGCGCCCATCAGGAGTGAGTCAGGGCCCAGCCACTGAGTCTCTGCCTTCCTGAGGCGCCATTATTACTGCACGGCGGTAGGCCTGGCAGGGCAGAGGGCCGGGTACCGCGTCAGATGGCCTCGTATTGCTGTGACCCAGAGACCTGACAAGGACGGCGTAGAGGATGAGGAGTTTATTTTGGCTCACGGTTTCAGGAGTCTGTGGTTGGCCAACTCCGTAGCCCTGGGCCCAAGGGCTGCAGAACACCCTGGCGGGAGGGCGTGGCGGAGGAAAGCAGCTCAGAACGCCCTTCCTGCCTGCAGTCACCCCCTGAAATGCGTATCAGTGGATTAATCCACCAAGTAGGTTGAAGTTCTTGCCATTTATTTTACTTCTAACGTGCTTGCCTCATCTCACCCGTGAGCTTTTGGGGGCCCCTCATGTCTGAAGCCTAACAGGGACAGAAACAGGTTGTGGAAGACAATGAGGTGGGATCCCTGGTCCCTATCTGGTCCTGAACTTCAACTGCCTTCCTCTAGGTTTGTCAGCTTCCTGGTGTTGTGACAAAACACCTGAGGTAAGACGACTTACAGAGTCAAAGGTTTACTGCGGTGAGGCCGTGCGCCCTGGCTCAGGCGGGTGGCAGAGGAGACAGCTCACCTCGTGGCAGCCAGGAAGCGAGAGAGGCGGGGACAAGGTGCCCATGTCCCCTTCAAGTCCTCCGACTTCCTCCCCACAGCCGCACCTCCCAGAGGCTCCACGCCGCCCAGCACTACTTCAGCACCGGGTCTTTGGGATGCCGCCAAACCCAGCAGCCTCTCTGCCTTCGGAGGGTGGGAAAGAAGCTGGTGCCTGCTGGCTCTCCCCACGGGCCGGGCGCCGTCCGAGCACACTGCACACGTCACTTTAACTAGCGCCCCCTTCCCAGCCTGCCTGGACCTGGGCCCTCTCTGTCCCACAAGCTGTCCCTCCAGCTCACAGCTGCAACCCCGGCCCGGCTGTGTGTGAGGGGCCTCGGGCCACAAGGAGCTCCCCACGGGGAAACCTGGAGGCCGGCCGTCATGGCCACCTCCAGCACCCGCCACCTTTCGTGGCTGAGGACACGGAGGCAGGTGGGCTGGCTTCAGCAGGGCTCTGGCATCTCCCCTGGGACCACCCTGCCCTGCAGGGACATTGGGCAATGTTTAGAGGCCACTCCAGTTGTCCTCCCTGGGCGAGGGGCGGCTGGCTGGGTGGGTAGAGGCTGGGTGCGGCTGCCTCTCCAGAGGACGTTCCACAGCAAAGACTTGCCCGGCCCCAGGCGGAACCCGAGTGGACGGCACCCGGCCTGGCAGGGACACACTCGGGGCCTGTCCCGGTTCCGAGTTCGCTCCCGAGGACCATGACACGGGCCACGCGCAGAGTGGCGGGCGGCAGCAGAGGCTCCTGCTCCCTGTCGTGGGGCGGGGGGCGCTGTGACTGTCCCCACCTCTCCAGGTTCAGGGGCTGCAGCCACCCTGGCTCAGGCTGAGTCCTCCCCACTCTCCCTCCTCCTCTTCCAGGGGCCGTTGTCCTGGACTCGGGCCACCTGGATACTTGGCGGCCTCTGCTCGCAGGGTCCCTTGGCTTCACCTGGTTGCCATAACTGCAGGGGAAGGACCTGCTCCCTGTCTACCTCAGCACAACCCGCCCCTAAGGATTCCCACCACCCACTTTGCCCTGGTGAAGACCCTTCTCCCAAAGAAGGCCTGGGGACATCCCGAGGGTGTCTATGGGGGACACTTCTGAACACTGCCCTGTCCTGCTCTTCCACATTCTTACGCTGTCCCTACAAAGTGCATTCGACCCCATCTAAGGCTCAGAGAGGTTGTGTGCTTCTCCCAGGAGCATCAGCACTTGAGTCGGGATTTGCTCTCTGGCTCTAAAGCTCTCGCCCTCACCCTTCCACTTTCCCCCGACGCCACCTGTCCCTCCACCCTCAGAGATGCCCACTTCCAAGGAGCACCCGGAGATGCCCCCTGGACCTGCCTTGGAGTTGGTGGCCAGTGGGCCATCCCACCTGGAGTCCGGGGGCCGGACACAAATCATCAGGACCTTTTCAGGCAGTTAAGTCTTTCAAGTGTCTGGGGAGACCCCCAGCAGAGGGAGAGAGGCCCGGGCTCAGCAGCCTCCCGAGCCAGGGACAGCAGGTGGTCACGCTGGGGACCTGACGAGCCGTTTGCCAGCGGGTTGCAGACCTGGGAGGGAAGAGCATCACCTGGAGGCAGCAGGTGAGGTTGGCGTCTGGTGGAGGCAGAGGTGAGCCGCAGCCCCACCCTGTGTGGTGACACCAGCGAGAGGTCCCGGGCATCACCTTCTCTAATGACCTGGACCCACCTGCTGCCCACCCCGTGCTGCAATAGCTTAACTGAGCATGATTTGCACACCAGAAGCCGCCCGTCTCGAAGGTGGTCCGTCTGGTCGATTCCGATGTACGAACACGCTCATAAAACCATCAGCGGGAACAAGACGGCGAACACTCCCGGCTCCCCAGAGCTGCTGCTGCCCCTGGTCATGCCCGTCCTCCCACGTCCCCAGGCAGGCCATCGCTGTGGATCTCTAGTGTGCATTTTCTAGAATTTTCTACAAATGCGATCATGCAGTGTAGACGGGTTCTTGTGCGGCTCTGGGTGTGATTATTTTGAGCGTCACCCTCGAGCCGCATAGAGCACCAGCTCTCCATCCTGTTGATTGATGGCCGTCCCTCCTCCTTGTGGCCCCGCCCCCGGGGTTTGTCCATTCATCCGTTGATGGACCCTGGATGCGTTCAGGTCCTGCGATTCTGCACAGCTGCCCGGAGCCTCTGCCGCCATCTCTGCGTGACTGCGTTCCCTCCTCGAGGGTGGACGCCTGGGCCTGGCGGGTCACGTGCTCAGCGCCTGTTGAATTCCAGCGCCACCGAACTGCTTGCTGGGCCTCGGGTGCCCCTCGACCCCGCCAGCTCCCTACGGATTCCACGCCCTCTGCGGTGCCTGGGGGCTGGTGTTCTCTTTATCCATCCCAATAATTTTCAAAATGATTTTTTAAAAAGATCAATGAAAAAAATTGGTTTTCATCAGCATTTCCCTAAAGCCTGACACCGTGAGTCCTCTTTCCACGTGCTCCTTCCCCGTCCGTGTGTCTGTTTCTAATTGGGTGGTTTCCTTATGGCCGAGCCGAGCGACCTCTTTATTCTGCTTCCATCCTTTCACCAGGAGCCTCCCCTCAGTCTTTGTCTCACCTTCTTATTCTCTAACGGTACCTGTCAAAGAGCAGGAGCTTTTCATTCTGATAACTTCCATTCGTCAGTTTGTTCTTTGGCGGTGGTGCTGTTGACGTGTCTAGGAAAGCTCTGTCTCGCCCCATGTCTGTAAACTCCTCTTAGGGAGGCATCGGGGAGCGCGGGGTCTGCCTCATGCATTTCTGATCTCTCAGGGCTCAAGTTCCTTCGCTGTCTGGTGCCGGAGTCTTGGAAAGCACTGTTTTATTTATTTTGTCTTTTATGCTGGTGTTCCAGGAAGGAGGTAAATAGACCGTTGCTCCACCTTGGGCTAAAGTTATTTTATGTAATTGCTGTTCATGTTGAGGTTGAGGAGACAGGGCTCAGAGAGGTGAAGCGGCTTGCCCAGCGTCGAACAGCACACAGGTGGTCAGGACGCACGCCCAGGACTGCACAGCGCCACAGCCTGTGCACCGTACACCCTCTGACTCCAGGGACTCTGCCACTCTCTTGAAGTTTCAGAGCCTGGAATGCATCTCGGATCTGGGGTTGGCCAGACGGGGGATGCTCCTCCAGTCTTACTGGCGTGACTTTGGGACTCCAGAGCCAAATAAATTCTCCAAGTTTCAGTTGTCTAATCTGCCAGCTGACATGTCCATTCTGACGGGATCTGCTCTGGAAGGTGTGCACAGAAGCAACCGCAAACCACAGGCCTTCTAAGCCCTGGTGTGATAAAGAGTCCAACCTCCAAAACCAGCTTAACAGTGGGATCAAGGAATCCAAGAGGCACATGCCACCACCTGCCCTTCCTGTGCCCCCTGCAGGCATCACTAATTGATGACGGAACTCTGTCCTGCTGAGCTAGATTTAATCTCAAAAGCCAGTCTTTGCAAAAAATCTAACACTTAACTTTCCCATCACCACGTGGCAACTTGGCACCAGAGACGAGGCCCGTTTGCCTCCGGTTGGATGCCGTCTGGCCCTGTCCACACGCCTCCCTGGACCAGGCCACCTCCTCCTATCTCATGATCAACTGGCTACGGTGCCTGAATCTGTCTCGCAGGTGGCGAATAAATCCAGATTGTCCCTTGTGTGACATTGTGCCCATGGGGGACTCGGAGACCAGGCAGCTCCATGTCCCAGAGAAGTTGGAGTCCTCAACTCCAATGTGAGGGTGGCAACGGTGTCCCCTCTTGGTCAGGTGGGGCGTGACCCCTTAGTCCTCCTCACCTTGATTCCGGACACTCTTCAGTATCTTCTCTGAAGCGTCAAACTGTGTGATCTGGTTAGAACAGAGCGGAGTCCTGCTACACCTGGTCTCAGCACAGATTCAGCAGCTTTCAAAGAGCATCGCATTCCTGTGACTCGGGAGAGAACACGAGGCCTCTTCCGCAGGACCTGGCCAGCAGCCTAGAACCCCTTTCCTGTCCTGCGCGATGGAGCCTGTGAGCCCAGAGCAGCGCCGGGCACCCTCCCCTGACTCATCTCACCGGTCCAGGTGAGTGTGCACGAAGGAGCCTTCTTTTCGGGCACACTGATGACATCAGGGACAACACTGGCCGACCCTCGTGGCACGTCCTGTCTGCCCCACGCTGTCTCAGCGTATTATGTATTTTAACTGATCTAATTCTCAGCAGGCCGTGAGGAAAGTCCCATATCGTTCCCATTCTACAGAGGAGGCAATGGAGGCAGGAGGTTCAGGAGGCAGTCAGTGGCCGGGCTGGGACCGGAAGCGGCTGCAGTCTGGCTGCCCGGCCCAACGCGGTTCTGTGACACCTGCCTGATGCCCATTCAGGAGTCTGCGCAGTTGGTCTCGGGGAGCATCCGAGGTGGCAGGGGACGGCTGGGAGGTGGAGTGTGCACTGGACAGGCCTCTCCTCTGGTCAGGGCCCGTGGTGCCTCACCTGGTGGACGCTCCCCCGACCCCGTCCTGCTTACCCTCAGGAGGAGAGGATAGAACACACAGCCACCCCGGCACCTCAAGGACCAGCGAGGCTTTGATTTGTAACTCAGAGCTCCACTCTCTGGGTGCCATGGGGCCACCCCAATATCCAGGGCCCAAGAGCACAGCCCCAGGTTTGAGAGGAGGGCTCAGGTTGCACATCGGCAAAGCCACCTGCTCCCTCCCCGGGATCCTGGGGACACCCCTGTTCCTCCCTTGCAAACCCCCTCGGACCTGTGGTTTGGGAAGTGCTGACTCCGCCCCTGCGGCATGTGATCTAGACTGAGCCAATCACTGTGGGCTCTCTCTCTGGTCACCGAGGTCCCCCAGTGTCAGGTGCACAGCCTAGACTGGGCCCAAGACAGACAGGCCTGGGCTTTTGGTCGAAGGTGTTTTTCTGTGACTTGGACCCAGGAGGGCAGAGCTGTGCCTTCTTGGAGTCCGCCGTCTGCAGGCAGAAGAGACCTCGGCCCAGTCCCCTCTCCAGCCCCAAACTCCCTGCTTCCTGGGCCGGTGGGGCTGGCTTTTCTGCCACGGCCACGCCTATGAGCTCTGACAGGCTCTGGCTGCAGGGCCAGCTCCAGATGGGACGTCCCCACCCGCTCCGTGGCAGCCCAGGGCCGGGGGCCTCAGGCGCTTGACCACCAGCCACGACGCGTGAGTGCCGGCAGGTTGCCAGACCCAGGGGTTCGCCAGGAACCCGGCCCTGTCCTGGCCCGTGAGCAACCACGGCCTATCGAACAATTACCTAACAAACTGGCAACTGAGTTCCACGTGCGAGGCATACGGGAGCAGTCCACCCAAGGTGCCCGGAGCTCAGGAAGGGACAGTGCAGGGAGGGAGGGTGACTTCCCCAGAGAAGTGGTACCTACGGCAACACCGAGGAGCGTCAGGATGGACTGCTCAGTCCTGCCTCCCGCTGGGTCTGCCTGCCGCCCCTTGCGCGCTCTGAGGCACGGGGAAGTTGCTGAACGCCTTGGCCTCGGTTTCCTCATCTGTAACATGGGCGTCCACCTCAGGGTAAAAGGACTAAATGTGATAACTTAGGCGACCTGGGCCCAGAGTGCGGGCCAATCGGCCGGGTCTGTTACTCCTCCTGGGACAGGTGTCTGGCGAGCCGGGTGTGCTCAGCTGGAGGGAGCTACAGGATCACCTGGGAGCAGGCGTGCAGGACTCGGGTCTGTGCGGAGTGAAGGACCTGGAGAGGGGCCGGACCGGGCCATGCTGAGGCCTGAGGACAGCCAGGGGCCACACGGCTGCCTGGTGGCAGGAGGACTCGGGCTGGGAGAAGGGCGGACACCCTTTGAGACCTGCATGTCCTGTCTTTTCTTCAGAAGGGGGCGAGCAGCCACTGAACCCAGAAGCCACGTGCCTCTCTGCTCAGGCCAGGAGAGACCCGTCCGGGCGGCCGGCCCCGTCATCCCCGGGCTCCCTGGGCCCTGGACGGGGTGTGGGGATCTGCAGCCTGGGGAGCTTCGCGGCAGGGGGGCCAGAGCCCACAGGGACCCCAGGAGCCCGGCCTCCAGAGGACAGGCCCGGGGTCACACTCGCCTTCTCTGCATCACGTGGCAAAGGGCCACGTTCCCATCCTCAGGCTCCCGCTCGGGGCAGCGGGTGGGACGCTGAGGCCCGCACGGCCCCCGGCCTTGGCCCCTGGCTAGGTGGGAGGAAGCGTCAGCCAGGGGCGGGTTGGCTACCAAGTCTAGGGCCCACTCACACCCCAGCGCCCCCGCCTCCTGGGTGGCCCGAGGTGACCCTGGCCAACTTGGACAGGCTAACACTGACCGTCCACCCCAGGTCACCCCCGTGCTCTCTCTCCCTTGCCCACTGGTGACGTCCTCGCTCACTCACTTGTCCCCAGTCCAGGGTGTCCCTGACTGTTTGATTCAGGCTTCCTCACTACACGCTCACGGGCCCTCCTGCCCCTGGGCCCTGGGCTGGGGACAGGTGCAGGTGGCCGCAGCCGTGGGTGAGGTCCGGGCTGGTCCCACGGCTCCGGGACCCCAGCGATGGCCGGAGCTTCCCTGGGACTGCGCCAGCAGGGCTGGCAAGAGGCCAGGACCGGGGACAGGTGGGAGCAGACGGGGAGGGGCCTCAACTGGTCAAGCGTGGGTGACCGGAAGCTAGGCGGGCTGATCCTGGGCCCCTGGGGCGGAGCGTCCATGGGCGGGGCGGGGCGGCTGGTGCACAGGAACCACTTCGTGACTTCCTTCCCTCTTCGTGACGGGCGCCCTGTGGGGACGGAGCTGGCCCCTGCCCTGAGTGGGGGCTGGACCCTGTGGACACGGAGAACCCGGAGGCGTGTTGGGGAGGTGAGCTCAACGGGGAGGAGCGCTTCTCAGAGGCCTGGGGCTCCTGGTCGAGGGCAGATGGCTTTGAGAGACCGTCACCGCCGGTCCCTCTGTGGCCCAGGTCTCATGGCCTCCTGAGTTACCGCCAGTCAGATAACGGCTTTGACTTCTGTTAAGTGACCCCAGGGCCCAAAGAGCCACTGCCATGGGAAGGGGTCTGAGCACCCCTAGAAAATCTCCATGGAAGAGCGAGAGCACCGCTGCTTCTCCCGCCCGGAGCCGCGTGCGGGAGGGAGTGAAGACGCTCGGGGCGTCCATCCCACGAGCACCGTGGCCACCACGCTGCTGTCGGGGGGCGGCACTGACAAAGCGTCAGACACCATGGAGTTTAGACCTCTGTTCTCTCACGGCCTTCGTCAAGTTGTCTGTCCCTTGGTGGGTTTGATGTGGTTGGCGTGTGTCCCCAAGAGTCCACGGGCTGGAAGCCTGGTCCCCCGGGTGGGGATGCTGGCAAGTGGTGGAACCTTCAGGAGGGGTGTCTTGGTGGAAGACGAAGTGTCGTCGGAGGTGCTGCCTCCGCAGGGATTAATGCAGGTCTGGTGGAGAGAGTCGTTTTTAAGGAAGGGGGTTTTGTAAAGCAAGGCCAGCCCACGAGCAGGCACCTTTGACACGCCCTCCCACCACCCCACCGTGTTGCCTTGCAGCTGAGGGGGGCCTCACCAGAGGCTGAGAAGATGGGGCTGCCTGGTTGGATTTTCCTCCTCCAAAAATGAGATAAGTAAACCTCTTTTCTTAATAAGCACACAGCTTCAAGTATTTTGTCATAGCAACAGCAAATGGACTAATACACTAGGCATTCCTCGGCTCACAGCTGTATCACTCCAGTCTCTGCCTGTTACTCAAGGACTTCTCCCCGAGTCTCCCTCTAAATTCCTCTCATCTTACAAAGACACTAGTCAAATCAGGTTAGGGGTTCACAAAGGGGCACGCACATATTCTCAGTTAACCTGATTATATCTGGGAAGACTATTAAGGTCACACTCGTAGGTCCTGGGGGTTCAGACCTCAACATACCTTTCGGGGGACAATTCAATCTTTAACATCCACCGGGGTCAGGCCAGGTGACAGACACCAGAACAAACCTGTTGCCTAGATGGCTCCGCTCTGCCCCTCCTCACAGTCCTCTGGTGGAGCGTCACCCCCACCCCCCGCAAACCTGGGTCCCAGGTGAGCCGGGATCCCCACCTCCCTTCACACTCGGTGAGTCTCAGCCTCACGGGCCCGGCTCCGCCCCTAGTGGAGCTGCCGCGGCTCATCAGTAACCATACGGGGAGCAGCCGGCGGAATAAATCTCCCTCCGAAATTAATGTAGCTCAGGAAAAAAAAGTGCATTTACTCACCTCAACTTCTCGTTGCAAGAGTCATAAGTGAATAAATCCAAAATAAATGTAACCGGGACGAAGGGAGAAGCGGCGATAAATGCGATCCCGTCGCCCTAAATGAAGACAAAGGCTCCCAGACAGTATTAAATTCCATCCCCAAAGGCTCATTTCATTTCAGACCCAGATTTCCACAAAATCGAGTTTTCTAGCCGAGCTCAGCCCCGTCCTGCTGGGTCCTCCTGTCCGCCCCCGCCCTCCCCCGCAGACAAGCCTGGCTCCTTCCCCGCCCGGCTCCTGCCTCAGTCCCGCAGGTGACTTCTCTGCTCGGGCCCGCTGGACCCCATTCCGAACGTGCCCCAGGTGGTCAGCCTCGGCCACACTCGGCCCGGCATCGGGTGGGCTTCCGGCCTCGAGTCCTTCTCTGCAGCCTGGGAGCCCAGGTGGGGTGCAGACAGGCGCTCACCTGTGTCTGCAGGTGCTTTGGGAGGGAGGCTGCACTCGGCCCTGCAGGAGGGAGGCCTCGTGGGCTCTGAGCGGCTCTCCAGTGGCTGTGGTTGAAGGTGCCCCAAAGTCCATGTGTTGAAACTACCCAGGGTTGAGAGGGGCCCCTGCCAGGGCCAGGCCCCTGCTCCGTCTGGATCAGCGCTGCGTGGAGGGCGTGCTGGAATCCTGAGCGGGCTGCTTGCCCCCCTCCACCTTCCACCACAGGACGGAGCAGCCAGGAGGCTGTCCCCAGATGTGTCACCTTGAGCTTGGACTTCAGCCTTGGGGTCTTTGTAAAGCACCCAGTGTCGCACTCGGTTCCAGCCACACCGGCCTGCCAGGTCGCGGTGCGCTGGGCTGCAGGCGGGGCCAGGTGAGCTGGCTTGTTCCCAGTTAGCTCTGTCACCTTGGACCTCATCCTCGCCCACAATCCGCCCGGGAGCCTGGACACCCCTGGGGCGGGGAGTTAAGCGTGGGATGCAGAGCGGGGAGCACAGGAGCCTGTTCTTAAGAGTCCCCTCTCCAAGGGAAGTCAGCCCTCTTCCCACAGAGGGCAGGGGCCACAGTGGACCGCATGCCAGGCACAGCCGGACATGGCCAGGACTTCAGAACATACTTGGGTTGACTTAAGTCGCCCTTGCTGACCTGCCCCTGCCCGTGGCGAGTCCCCTGCCTGGCCACCTGGGGTGGTTTGCTGATCAGACTACAGGAGCTGGGCTCAGTGTTTACCATCCTGAAGGCTGAGCGGAACCAGGAGGTCTGAGCACACGGTGAGGGTGCTGGGCATCCAGCGAGACCCTGGCGGAGCTGACGGATGTCAGTCTGCCGGGCGGCGGTCACATCTGGGTGTCGATGGCAAGAAGCTGGTACCTGCACCACTCCAGCCAGTCCTGCCAGGTCTGGGCCCTGGGGTGGGTGTTGCTCTTGCTGTTGTGGTAGGTTGGCTTTTACCCATGGCAACAGTGCCCTGTGTTGGCCCCTACTGTGTGCCGGCTCCTTTCCGTGGCTGTTCATTACGTACCTCTTGTCTGAGCGCCTCCTGTTTGCCGGGTGCATGTGAGCGGAGCTGGGCTTGCTCTGAGGGCAGGGCACTCCACTGTAGTCTAATCTGTTGTGGTGGAGGGACACGCACCATTCACGTCCTGTGATGTAAGACCTGTGTCGTGTGGAATTCATCTTATATCATGTCACATCGTGTCAATCATCATTCCCAGCTAATCCCCATTGCACCCCGCTGGGGGTCTTGCTGTCTGCAGAGCCGAGATGACAAGCTCGGAGAGATAAGAAACGTGCCCGAGCCCCGCGGGCGGCGGTGCTGTGAGGGCGCCTGGCAGGGTTTGGAGGGGACGCTCTGGGTCTGAATCCCGAGGGTCCCACGCCCCTCCGTCTGCAGCGTGGAGCTGATGTCCCTCCTCCTGCGAGGTGGGCGCACTCGGGCCGCAGGTGCAGGTGTGGTGCCTGCCTCAGCCCCCGCCTCTGCCCTGGCACCTGGTAGGAGCTGCCCACAGGGACAGCAATGGCTGGGGGCAGCACAGGCAGGACTCCAGAGCTGCCCTGTGGCAGGGTCCAGCGCGCCAGCCTCCAGGTCCCAGAGCCACTATGTCACCCTGTGGAGCAAGACCAAGGGGAGTCCAAAGTTCCCACGGGGCCCTGTGCTCCCACCCTGGTCACAGCAGGGAGGCGGCTGGCCGCCGGCTGTCGTGGGTGGGGTGCGGGCGCGAGGGCTGGAGGGCTGAGCTCAGCCCTGCTCCTGGCTGTGGGTTCCATTCCTGGGTCTGCAGCGCGGATTGAGGCTGGTCACTGCCTTCGCCACGCACATCTGCACAGCGAGGCTCTGCTGGGCCCTTTATCCGGAGGGTTCAGCACGTGCAAAGGGCTCGGAGAGAGCCCGCCCCCCCAGGGGCTGCTGGGTAAGGGGTGGTTGGCATCAGCACACAGATGTGACCGGGCAGCGCCTACAGGGCTCAACCTCCTGGAGAGGAGACAGGTCTGCCCTCGGCCAGACAGGAGGCAGGTCTCCACCAAAAAGAGAAGCAAATGAGTCTTGAGGAGGAAGAGGCAGGTGAGCCCGTGGCCAACAGGGCAGAGCGGGCGAGGGCTTCTGCCTAGTCCGAGCCTGGGGAGGGGGCAGGGTCCAGGAACCCGCCCGACCCTGACGCCCCTCTCATCTCCAAAGGCCCCTGAGGCCCATGGGGTGACAGGTGGCTGCCCAGGTGGCTGCCCAGGCACAGTTGCCAGGGTCATAGCCCTAATCTCTGAGTCCAGTTCGTTAAAGCAGCTTACTTCCTACTGCACTTTAAACTTTTGAATATTGTTACTACTCAGTGGCTTTGAACCCGTACAGAAAGTCCGGGAGCCGTCGCCCACTCAGTGTTAGAACATTGCATGAGGGAAGCCCGGTGGTCTTCGCCATCGCCCCCACCCCCGCCCAGCCTGGCAACCGCTCCTCTACCATCTCTGCGTCATCGCATTCCGGGCCCTTCCTGCCAGTGGTCCAGAAAATCCTCACTTCTGGTGGGAAACTGAGAACCAAAGAAGTATGGTCCCCTAACCGCGGTCAGGGGCAGGATGGGGACTCAGTGTCCAGTCTGACCTGCTCTTCCTCTCTCCCCAGGCAGCCTGGGTCAGGAACGGCTTTAAGCTCAGATCCCTGAGAAGAGAACAGTGACGTTTGTGGGGCAGCAGTTACACAGGGACATTTTCATTGGTTCCTCTACCTACATGTCCGTCCGTCCATCCATCCATCCATCCATTCATCTGTCTGTTTATCCATCTGTCCGTCCATCATCCATCCATCCATCCACCAACCACCCATCCATCTATTCATCTGTCTGTTCATCTGTCTGTCCATGCACCCACCCACATGTCCATCCATCCATCCATCCATCCATTCATCCATCTGTTCATTCATCCATCCATCCATCTCTCTGTTCTTCCATCCATCCATCCATTCATCTGTCTGTTCATCCATCCATCCATCTGTCCGTTCTTCTGTCCATCCATCCCTTCATCTGTGCATCCATCAATCATTTCACCAACAACACTTACTGTGGACCAAGACGTGCCGGGCTCCGTTCTAGACAATGGAAAGACAGAAGACAGGGAGACAGAAGAGATCCAGTCCTTGCAGCTCGCAGACAATAAACACAGACACAGCCTAAGAAAAAAACGGACCCGTCCTGTTGCAACTGGTGGAGGGAGTGGGAGGGAAGGGAGGGGCGACCGGCCCTGCTCCTTCAGCCGGGGACAGAGAAGGCGCTCAGAGGGTGCTCTTTGGTGGAAAGGAGGCAGCCGAGCATGGTCTGGGGGGTGCATTCTAAGAAGAAGGAACTGGGCTTGCGGACCAAGTACGGAGTGGCGAGGGCATAGGGAAAGCTGGGTGGGCAGGAGCACCGTGGACTGGATCAGGGATAGGAGGGAAACCCTGGGCCCTCCCAGCCTGTTTCTCCACTGTCCGTAGTTATTCTGTTGCATTGTCTCCTACGCTGGCTGAGGAGCAGCGTCCAAATCCTAGGGACCGGGCGACTGCATGGGGGCTCCCACGGGGGCTCCCCCGGGGCAGGCCAGGGCTCGGGAGGATGCTCCCGGTGAGCACCCGTTCTCCGTATTCCTGGGCCACTGTGCACAGCCGGAGGTGGGTGGGCGGCAGCTGGGGCATCAGGGGAGGGGCCCCGGGGCTCGGGGCGGCACCGGGTCACCTCTCGGTCTCCCGCATGCCCTGACTCTCCTGCCTGCTCTCCTCCGGCACCAGGTTGTTGGGAGAGAGAAGCAGGCGCAGAGCTGTCCGTTGGCAGGCGCGTTCTAATTTTAAAAAATGTGTCACTCTCCAAGCTGTGCGTCCCTTAATCAGGCAATTACTTTATGATGTGGCATAGTTAAGAAGGGAAGGAAGAAAAAAAAACCACCAACCCTTGAAATCTCAAACAAATTTCTTGAGAATTAATTTTGTAAATGTTTGACTTGAGCTCAGGAATGTCTTTTGTTTCTATTTCTAAATGACAGAAGGGACACAAAGGAAAGGTAATGATTTGGTGTTAGTCAATCTTCTTCATTAAAATGAGCTCCCCACTCAAGGTTGTCAGGGAAACGGCCAATGTTGGGAGAAAGGCATGGGACTGGGGGGCCCGGTGTGCCCCAGAGCACAGGACGGGACAGTGGGTGCCAGGCTGGCCGCAGGGAGCTGAGAGAGCTCCCGACACCAGTGATTGGAAGTGGCAGAACCAGGATGGAGCCCCAGGGACCCCGCATCCCGTCATCCCCTAGTGCCGCTGCCTCAGGGGCGGGCCGGGTGGACCCACAAGTCAGGAGGGACTGCGAGGCCCTGGAGGGTCGTTGGGGAACCTGACCGTGGCCACCAAGGTCTCTGCCCAGGACGCCCAGGGGAGGGAGCCAGCCCCGCAGCAGACTCCACAGCCCAGGCTCCGGGGCCCAGCCCACTTGCCCTGAGGCCTGCGTTCCCGATCTTTCCTGAGCTCCTCCCTCCACCAAAATACCTGGGGCTCCCTGTCCTGTCCCTCAGAGCCTGTCACCATGAGTGAGTGTGCCCTCCTCACCAGGGACGTGAGACAAACCCAGACACCTCCCAGCTGGGGATTTCAGGGTCATGGGGCTGGAAAGGCGGGGCTGGGGTGGAGGCCAGTCATCCGGATCCAACCCCATCCCAGACTCTCTCCAAACCCAAGTGCGGAGACCTTTCTCCCCCTCCCCTCCCAGATCCCGATTATGTAGAACAGGGTCTAGAACCTTCCGGTTAATCTCTCCCAGGTCTGATCCTCATCTCCTTCCCCAGCCTCCTGGGCTGGCCATCACTGGGGACCGTGGGCAAAGCCCATATTCTCATCAGGGGAAGGTGAGGGTGGGGTGGTCCTCACTTCTGACTTGTGACAAGATGTCTTGTCCCTGTCACAAGATCACATGTAACAGTAAGAGTGCTGCCAACCCGGCATTTGAACAGCCCTCGTCACCTGCTGCAGTGCAGGTGTGTGTACCTCTGGAGACAGACAAGGTGCAAAGGGCCCATGAGGACATTCCTACCAAAGGAGGAGGGCTCGCTGCTGGTCCCTGACGGTCTCATGCACCGGACTTGTGTCCGTCAGCTTTCTGTACTGTAACAAAATACCAGAGGCAGTTAATTTACGAAGACCAAGGGTTTACTTTGGTGGTTCTAGTTCACTGTTAAGTAGGCCTGTTGTCTTGGGTTCCGGCAAGGCTGCCCATCATGGCACCTCAAGACCAGAAAGCAAAGAGAGGAAAAGGAAGTTTGCAGCTTTTTTGGTAAAATGACATTGGGGTAAGTGATTTGAATGTGATTCCCTGTCAGAGCACAGGGCAGGACTGCAGGAAAAGGGGCTTGGAAGAGAGGATCTCGTGTTTACGAGGCCACCGGAAGGTCCCCAGAAGCAGGCTCTGGACTTGCCTCAGGAGCAGCCTCCAGTACATCACCGGCCTGGACCCGCGGGGCTGCCTGTGAGGCCACTCTGTGTGGCCTGCCGCCTGGCCTGAGCCTCCAGACTGAAGCCACTGCCCCTGCCAGGAGGGGAGGAGGGGGTCACGGGATGCTGACCGACCAGTGGCCTGTTCCAGGGTCTCCCAACGCCACTCTCTCATGGCGTCTGGGTTTCTGGCAAAGCACCCAGAACCTGCTGCCGGGCACCCCCCGACCTCGGCAGCCAGGAAGAGAGGGCGGCTGCCTCGGGGGCCTCCACGTGCCAGGCCACTGACCCAGGGCTTGGGCAGGACGTGGAGCCTCTGACCACAGCCCCCGGCCACCCCTCGGCCCTGGGGGCCTCTCGTGCCAGCTGGGCTGAAAGGGACTGTGGGCTGCGGGTGGCGGTGCCCGCGGGCACCAAGGCCCTGCCAGGTGCTCTGCAGCTTTGCTCAGACTGGTGTGGCCCACTCCACAGCAGGACTTCCCCTCCATGGTGGAGAATGACAGTGACCCTGGACGTCCCCCGACCCCCTCTCAGGGATCTGCCCCGTGTGAGTTTCCAGACAGGCTGAGACACACTGGAGCCACCTGCTCCTGCCCCACCTGGAGAGGCACCCTGGTCCCGCCTCTGTCCAGACCTACAGGCTCCGCCTTCTCTGTGTCAGGCTTCTGCTGTCCCCTGCTGGCCTGTCCCTGTCCCTGGAGCTCCATCTTCTCCCCCAGGGCCTCCCCCAGCCTCAGGCCCTGCAAGCTCCAGCAGGGGACAGCCGCTCCCTCCTGCGTCCTCCTGGGGCTTGAAACCCTTCCCCTCCCTGGCAGCAGGGGTGCGGCCTACGTCCCGGATTTCACACCATCCGTTTTTGGAAACCGAGGATTCTTTCCCTGGGACGAAATCTCCCACCGCCAGGGCAGAGGGCTCGGGGGCAGCGGGCAGGCGAGGTGCAGCTCCAGTCCCCTCCCCCTCCGGCCTTCGCCTTCACACCCAGGGGTCCCAGGTCCTCTGGGGCCTGGGCAGCCCACAGCCCAAGAGATGGACCCGGCTACTACACCCAACCTGGTCCCTGGTGTCCCCTTTCCCAGGTGGGGACCCACCTCTGGTCCTACGACGCCTGCCCTGCCTCTACGCAGCCAGAGGCTGCTGTGGTCGTCCAGGGGGTGCCAGGGATCCCGCGGAATGGCCGTGGAGGTCAGGCTGGGCTCTGTGCTGGGCGTGGGCACGGCAGGGCGGGCGGGGCGTCCAGCCCAGGGGGACAGGGCCTGAGCTGTGCCCATTCCCCACGCCCCTGGGGCTTGACCTGGCCGCCGTCTCCACCCTGGGAACCAGCAGGTCACCTCCCTGCTGTAAGCCTCCTGGTACCCACAGGATTCTGACCCGCAGCTGAAGAGGGGCGCTCATTAGCTACAAATCAGCATTATTATTCAGCTCAAGAGCCCTGTCAGGACGCACACGGGGACCGCCAGGCGCCCGCTGCAGGCCCGCGTGTCCTTGCTTGAGATTTTAATAATCTCCAAAGGTGTTTTTTAATGTAATAATAATAATAATGGTGATCAGAGGACACGGCAGGCTGGCCTTCCCCGGGGTCTGACGGCCTGACTCTCCGTGCGCAGCGGGAGAGCCGGGGGCGGGAGGGGAGAGCTGAAACCACCACGGCGTGAGCAGGAGCCAGGGATGGCGGGTGATCCCCTCGGCCCTGCCTCTCAGTGGTGCCGGCAGGCCTGAAGAATTCCCTGCCCTGTTCCCAGCGCTTAGGGAGCACGGGTGTGCCCAAGAGTCCCGCGCTGATGCTTTGCGATCTCCTCGAAGATGCTATCTGACCCTCTCCTGCTCTTTTGGAGATGGCCCCCTTCCATGGATCGAGTCATCGGAGGTTTGTCAGGAGGGGGACAACCTCACCTCCACCAGACAGAACTCTTGTGGGAGCAAATGACAGAAAAAGTGAATGCAAACTGCCTCAAGCAACCACCCCCAGAGATTCATTAGACACAGATTTGGGATACAGCTTCAGGTCAGGTTGGTTCCAGGTGGCTTTTGGAATATCGTCAGGATGATCTAAAAATATAACTGGTTTTGTAATCAGTCCCTAATTTAAAAACGCTGATTTATCTCTCCCTGCTTCTGGGCCTGCTGAGCTCTGTCGACTCTGTTCTCCTTCTGAGACTCTCTCTCCTTTGTGATGGCAAGATGGCGGCCGCACATCCAGGCCTCCGCTCGGCCTCCCAGGGAGAAAGCAGCTCCTGGAGGTCCCTGTCACAGACCAGCGCCAGTCCCCATGGACTCCCATCCGCCCAGCTAGGGTCACTTGCCGTTTCTGCACCGATCAACATGGCCAGAGGAAGGAACTGCTCCGACGACAGGCCTGAATCTCATATTCACTTCTGGGGCAAAAAAGGGGACGGTGGCCCTCAAGTCCCCTGGGCAGAGAGGGGAGGAGGTCAGGCGCCCAGGCAGCAGGGTGGCTGAGCCCGAGGTGGGGGAGGCAGCCGGGAGGCGCAGCCTGGATGGACGTCTCCCACGTAGGGAGGGCAGCTCCTGTCCCCCCCGCGGCCCCCACGTGGTCCCCAGATCCAGAGCTGGTCTGAGCTGAGAGCAGCCCCAGGCCCTGGCACCAGACCATGGACAGGCGGGAGTCACCATGTCGGCCACTTGGTCCAGCCTGGAGGCTGTCCAGCTGGGCACTCGACAGCTCCGGGCGGCTGAGACCCCTGGAAGGCGAGACCCTTGCTGGCCAGGGCTTTGCTGGTCACCTCTCCACTCGCGGGCTGAGGACGGCGCCTGGCAGGTGTTGCTGTGTGAGTGGAGAAGCTTCCAGCTGGCAGCTTGACTTCAAACTGCCCTGATTTGTGTGTCCGTGAGGCCAGAAGGAAGCGTTGGGCTCCCCCCATCTGGTTGGGACCACTCAGAAAGCCCCGCCATTTCCAGGGGCGACGTGTCAGACCCTTGAAGACCACTCTCGCCTGGTCCACCCCTCATGCTCTCCGGGCTAGTCCTCTAAGGACTTCCAAGTGCCAGGATTTGGAGTGTCTCTCCTGACCCTGGACGCTCTCTCTGGACCTAAGCTCCTTGTCTTGCCCAAAATGTGCTACTGCTCTTCCAGGTGCTAGAGCAAAACGATCACCTTCCATCTGCTGCATGTGCATGTCTCTATTGATATGCTCGAGATAGCTCGACTGAATCCCTGCATCCCATCGGAAGCTCCCAGACTGCTTCCTAAAAGTCTTGGGTCTCCACACATCCTAACCAAGGTTTTCCCACCCCTCACTTGTATGGTTGACTCTGTGTATGTCTCTTGACACCCAAGAGGGGAAAGGTAATGGCCTAGAAGACGAGGATTTGGGGAGAATTTCCCATGTGCCAGGCAATTCACACGCTCTCAGCTATTTACCTTTAATCATCATGTGAACTGGGTACAATTGCCCCCAATTTATTGAGATTAAAACTGATGCTCAGAGACACTCTCCATCTGTAAAAGTCACACACTCAGGTTCAAACGCAGGCCAGCCTGTGAATTCCCCCCAGCGGCAGGGTCTGAACTGCAGGTGAGGGGCCACGTTCCCGGAGAGGACCCCCCTGAACCCTGGAGACTCGTGCCCCCACCCCTGCCCCAGTCCATCCCTCGAGCCCCCGACTCCCCTTCACAGGACCCCACCCCACCCCGAAAGTTCTCTGTGTCCATCTGTTCGCTTGGCTCGGCTGCACGTGGAGGGCTGGTGGGCAGCAGCCGGGGGTCAGCGGGTCTGGGCCAGCGAGCGTCTTGGGGGGAGGGTGGAGGAGAGGCCGGGGCCGTTCGCCGCCCGCGGCTCTCGCCAGCTGTCAGGGGGGCTCACCAATTAAGTGGCTGCTTGGGGCTTTCAGAACCACTAATCAGACCTGCCAAAATCTTTAAAAAGGGCTTTTCAAAAATTTTCTCCTCGTTTATTTTTTAAGCTTGCTAAAAAGGTTCATTAACGATCCGCAAAGGAGGGCGAAGCCGCCTCCCGCTCCCTCCTCCTCCCTCAGCAACTAGGAGCTGCCCCTTCGGCTTCCCGCCCCCGACTGACAGCGGGAAGGTGGGCGAGCGGCGGTTGCTGCCAGCCAGTGTGGTCAGCGGCCCAGCCTGAGCCCCGCCAGCTCCTCCTCTTGCCTCTGGAATTGACTGGGAAAGACCCAAAGCAACATCGGACCCCTGGGGGCCCAGGCAGGACAGGATCCCCCCAGGAACTCTCCAGAACAGTGGCTTTTGGGAGGCTGCGACTTGGGCCTCCACAGAGCACAGCCCTCCCACTGTGGGGGCAGCAGGGCCTCCGGACCCCAGGAGGGAGAACCTAGACCCACGGCCCCCTTTCTGCCTGAGTCGCCTGGGGCAGGTGGCTTCATCTCCTGGCCTGATTCCGCATCTTTAAAATGCAGGTGCCCTGAGATTGACAGCTGCCACTGACGAGCATCTGCCAAGAGCCACACGCCACTAAGGTTCTCTGAATGCCCATTTTGCAGGTAAGAGAACTGAGGCTCAGAGAGGTCGAGTGACTTGACAGCAGCCACACAGCCAGGAGGCAGAGTGAGACCTGGAGCCGGGAGGGCCTGTCTCTGAAGCGCTGACGGTGTCGCGCACTGGTGTTTAAATCAGGTCCCGCGTGCGCCTGTGACTGAGCCACAGCGTGCCTGGGGACGCCCCTGCACCTGCCTGATTGGCAGCAGCATCTCACCTTGGGGTTCTGGGGGCCACCAGGGCCTGGAACGGAGACGTAGACGGGACGAGTTGCAGAGATGGAGAACGGAGGGAGGGAGGGAGAGGCTGGCTGGAGGCCCGAAGTGCACAGACCAGTGAGCAGCCGGCCGCAGGCGAGACCCGGCCTCACGGCTGTCCGAGTGGACGAGCCAGCCCTTCCCAGCAGCGAGCTCACGGTCCGCAGCGCTGAGGCCCAGCTGGAGGGAGCGGGAAGGTGCAGAGCCCGCAGCCTCGTCCCCTGGATCCAGCAGGCCCCAGCCCTGCCACTCCCCAGGCAGGAAGGCAGGCGTCCGGACTCTGCTCGCAGCCGGCCCGGCCTCCCTGCTGCCCACAAGGAACCAGCGGTGCTCACGAGCGCCAGCGGCCTGTCCAGGACGCCCCTTGGCCAGCAACCACCCTTCCGATTTCAGATCAGCGGTCACCACCTTGGAGGCTGCCAGCCTCAGCCCTGTCTCGGAGGCTCCCCTCCCTCAGAGCCTCGGCCACCCGTGTTCCATGGGTGCCGACAGTGTCCCCCACGGGAGCCCCTAATCTGTGACCCTCGTCCCTCTTTCCATCCAGGTGGACAGAGCCCAGCGGGCAGGGTCCTCACCTGACATGCTTGCAGGGCCGGGCTCCTGTGGGTGCTCAGAAGGGCCAGCCGCAGGGGCCATCTTGGGGCAGGTCACCTGCCCTGCTTCCCAGGGCTGCTGGTGGCGGCTGGTGTAGGAAGGAGGAGCCCACCCTGGGGCCCCCCGGCGGGAGGACACCCCTCAGGTGACGGAGGCAGTGGCCACGTCACCTGCAGAGCCGCGTGAGCCCAGGGTCCCGCTCAGCGGCTGGACCATCGAGGACCCTGGTCCAGAGTCCAGCCTGATGTGGCAGCAGCGGCCCCTCGGAGAGGGGGGAGCCACAGCGACTCCCCGGGAAGCGTTTGGAGGCAGGAGCTCATTGAACAGGGGCCAGGGCGAGGCCAGGCGGGCTGGGGCGGCCTGCGTCCCCTCCTGCCCCTGGCGCGGGAGCTGCTGCAGGGCAGACAGACCCGCAGGGGTCTGAGGAGCAGGTGGGCTTTGGGCCTCAGCTTCCTGGGTCGGCAGCCGCCCCCGGTGACGGCTGCATCCCCGGGACCGCGAGGCCAGGCTCTGAGCCGCCGGCTGGGAGGAGAGGGGCAAAGCCTCGGACCCACCTGTGGAGTCGGGTGGCCTGAAGAGCAGGAGGCCTGCGAACAGACGGCGACGGGGGACAAACAGGGCGCTCAGCACTGACTGGCCTGGGGCTGCTGAGGAGGCCTCAAGGTCCAGGGTCACCCGGATGGGGAAGAAAGCATCATTTACAGGAAGTGCCAATGGCCTGCGGTCACCCCCACCTTGCCAAGTCCAGCTCTTCCATGGGCTGTGACTGGCTCAGCTCGTCCCATACACAGCAGAGGATCAGCCTGAATGTCACCCAGGGGTCCCCAGCCCCAGGGGCAGGCTGTAAAAATGGACAGGCAGGGAGGCTTCCCACGGGGTTGGCGTGGACTGTCCACGTGGAGGTGAAGCGTGGCCCTGGTGTGGAGCATTTTTGGTGATGGGTGGGAGGAGCGTGGCCCACCGTGGCTGGGGCACCTGAAGAGGCCGCAAAGGCGCTGGCCACCAGGCAGACGTGGGGTAACGTGGAGATCCTGGGGCAGCTCAGAGGCAGAGACGGGGCGCGGCGAGCAGGGGCGGGGCCTGGTGGCCATGGAGACGGGTGCTGCGCGGCTGGAGGCCCGGACGCGTCCAGGTGCCTCTAAGGCAGGAGTGGCGTCTCCCTCGTCTGTCCCCAGGCAGTGCTAGCTCGTGTCTGGAGCAGGGTGGCAGCAGAGCCGTCCCCGGGAAGGCCTGCCCGTGGGCCTCAGCACGGCTCCCATCGGCCCCCGGACTCTAGTGCCTGCCACCTGGAGAATTCCCAACGCCCGAAAGACGCCGCAGTGGTCCTCCTGAGACAGGTGTGGCTGCCTCTCCCGGAGGGTCAGGGTCGTCCCTGGAGAAACCCATGGAAGAGGAGGTCACTCTGCATGCTGGGAGACAGCCGGGGCAGGGGTTGATGCCGAAGGTCAGGACAGGGTTTCCAAGCAACTCCACCGGCAGCTTCCAGCTCCAAAGTCGCCTCTTCCAGAAGCCCTCCTTGATTGGCCCCGGCTGCCCGGAGCACGGCTGGCCTTGCGTTCTGCGAGCACCTGCCTAGACCACAGTCCACGAGTGCGGGCACGGACTTCTATAATGGACTCTGCGGGTCTCCTGCGTCGACTGTGCCCTCCTTAAAGATGGGACCGGGTCTCTTGTTGGTGGAACCCTGGGTCTTCAGGAGGCTGACGCGTCATGATGACCCGTGCGTCAAGGGCAAGTCTTCCGGGGAGGGGCTTCTGGCCCTCCCTTGTCCTCCTCGTGGGCAGCTCAGGCTGCGAGGCACAAGCCACAGCCGGGGGCCTCGCACGGCGGACCTCTTGCTCCCGGGCTCTGGAGGCTGGAGTCCACGGAGCGTGCCTGCAGCTCCGTCCCAGCTCCTCTCTGGCTTGCAGATGGCGCTTCTCACTTCTTCCTGGCGAGCAAAGGAGAGGACAGCAGCTCTCTGGTCCCTATGAGGGCACTAATTCCATCATGGCCCCCACCCGTGACGCCCATCACCTTCCGAGGTCCCCTCCCCAGATACCGTCACCCTGGGGCTTGGGCTCCCTGTGTCTCCTCGGGGAAGCTGTTCCACAGCCCGGAGGATGGCAGCCGGCAGCCGGCCCACCCGGACCCGGGCTGAGCCGCTGAGTGAGGGCCAGAGGCCAGAAGCAGGGGAGGACGTCCCTGGACCTCCGCCCTGTCCTGGCTGCCACACTCGTTGGCTGACGTCCCATGAGCACGGACTTCCCGGGCCCTTCACAAGCTCCACTCTGCTTGTCGATGACCAGGGATGGCTTGGGCCCTGGGAAAGCAGATCCAGGGGCCCAGCAGGCAGGAAGACGGTGACCCTGCAGAGTCCCAGTGAGGGTCATCGGCTGAGCTGTCCCAGGGGAGAACCGTCTCCTGGAGGAATCAGGGGCGGCCATCTGCCGCGGCATTGCTGGGCCGCCCCTCCCACCGTTCCCTTCCCCTCTCCGGGTCACCTGGCCCGTCCCACTCACCCACCCGACTGAAGGAGGCCCTGGTGCTCCTGGTGAGGCGTCCACAGCGGGGAGGCAGGTGTCCGCGGAGAGCTCAGGCCTCGTGGACACGCAGGCAAACCAGACCCAGGATCCTCCTGAAGAAGAGCGAGCGGGAGTCGCCCCGCGGGACCAGAGGGACCGGACAGGTGGCACTGCCCACGCTGGGTCCTCGGGCAGCCGCCCAGCGGGAAGCTCGCCCAGACTTGCCCCTGTTCTGGGCCCGGCCCTCGGCCCTGCGCCTCTGCCCCGGGAAGGACCGGCTCTGGGCCCATCTTGCCGGCAGGCGTCAGCCTTCAGACCCGAGTCGGCCGCAGCTCTTCCCTGCGTCCTCTCCAGCTGCCACGTGGCTCAGCCTCTGCATAGATGGCGCTTCCACCGCTGCCCCCAGCCCCACGACGTCCACCGATGAGCCCTCGCCACCTGAGAACATAAATCGCGGTTTCGCGAGGCGCCGCGGCTCAGCAGCGACTAAGCAGGAATAGCAACAGCAGGGGACCCCGGCAGAGGCTCCTTTGGGCTCCAGACACAGTTGCTGACTTTCTCCTCCAGGTCAGTGCGGTTATTTTCCAGCCAAGGAAACTGAGGCACAGAGTGCTTCAGTAACTTCCCCAAGATCACACAGCGGAACACATCCAGTAGTACTAACGGTCTGGATGCAGGGCCCACGGGCTTCCCTGAACCTCTGCACTGTGTTCCCTCCTGCTGGGAAATCCAGGGTCCTCACAGTCAATCCTGTTTGGAGACCAGGCACGCAGAGAGAGGTGAGTGGGCCGATCCCTCCCTGTCTCCACTCTCTCCCAGGCCCGGGCAGCCTTTGACTTGGACGAGGGAGCCTGGCTCTGTGGTGCTCCCTCCAGGGAGCCCCAAAGACCAGGCCACCCTTGGAGGAGGGGGGCAGGGGATCGATCTGCTCTCTCCAGGCACGTCCAGAATTGGCTCCCAAGTGTCAGAAGAGCAAGAGACCCCTCCCCCCTCCAGTGTCCTCCGAGACTGAGCTGCCAGTCATGGGGACCTGCCAACAAGAGGAGGGGCTTCCCAGTGGACCGGGCCTGGCACCAGCCAGGATTCTTCCCAGGGGACCAGAATGTTCTCTGCTCAGATGCGCCGGCCTCCTGCCCTGCCTAAGCCCAGAGTCCCCCTCCCACACTCCACTCTCCTCTGCTCAAAGAGACAAAACAGGGCCTTATATCGAAAGACCAGCTTTCCCAGGGGTTCAGGAGTGAAAAAATAAAATCAAAATTAAAAAATAAAAAAGTACATCCAAGGGTGAGTCTCGGGGGTCTTTGGTCATTTGTAAGAAATGAATTAGGCAAAAAAATCCCTCAGAGCTCTGAACTTACCTGTTCAGTGACAAGCCTGGCACATTAAAACTAATCAGGTGTGCCATGGTTTTTATTATATAAGCCAATAAAATGGGGAAATTACATTTTCACTGTTAACTGTTCGATCGAGTTTTTTGAACCTTATATTTTATAGCCTCATGGTTCCTGAAGATTTTTTTAAATATCTTTGTTCATATTGGACAAAATGGCTCAGGCATTCCGCACGGCTGAGCCTGAACTTCTTCCTCACCCTGCTCTCTGCTCACCCCAGCTCTGGGCTGCCTGTCTGCCAGGCCACCTGGGCTGCCCACATGCGGTCAGTGGCTCACTCATCTGTCCGAGTTTATTGAGCACTTACTAGATCCAGGCCTTGGCATGTGAGAGCCAGGACCCTGGTCCCAGGTTTTCTCTGAACTGCATCCCCTCTGCCCGTGGCTCTGTAGTAGAGCTGCTGCTGATTCCTGCACTGGTAACTTCTTCTGCATGGCTCTGTGACTTGTGGAAGCCACTGGAATGGGTGAGGAAGTGACGGTGGGATGGCTCGTGTTGTATTTCTACTCGCCTTTTGCAAGGTTTCTGTCCTCTGTTGTGAGCAGGGCATGTGGCTCAGTCCTCACCCTAACCTGCAAGCTGGAGCCCAAAGCCCAGAGCCCCACAAAGCTGCCAAGTGGCCGCTGGTCCTGGGACACATCACGTTTGGGGTTGGTCAGCAGCTTTACTGCAACGAAAATCTGACCACTTTAACACACATCCTCGTGGATGTGGAAAACCTCAGCCTCCCAACTTTGCAAAGAAACTGTTTTTCTTAATAGTAGTGGCCACCATTTATTGAGGGCTTACTAAGTGCCAGTCTCTCTAGTAGGCAATGCATAGGCAGCACCCTTTTTAATTGATGGAACAGAAGCTCAGAGAGGTCAGGTAACTTTCCCAGGGTCACTCAGCTAATTAGCAGTAGAACTGGGATGTCCAGCTCAAGGCTGGCTGGCTGCTCGACCCCACGTATCCATGCTGCCTGTGCCTCTTGGAATTGGTCGGCTCCACCCACTTCCGGCCTCCCACATTCACCCATCCCCCAGGATCCTTGCCAAGGTGCCCATCATTCTGCCACAGAGTCCGATAGTTAAATAAGGAGGAACTTAGCTCTACCCCAAAGGGCACTCTGTCTCCGGACAGTTCTGGTTATTGGAAATTCTGTGTATTGAGCCAGGCCCGGCCCGTGGCAGCGTCTCTCCGTGGGTCCTGGTCCCCTCCTCTGGGGTCACGTAGGAAGCTTGCCGTCTCCCTTCCGCGTCCCAGCATCTCGCTCGCCACAAGTCAGGTTTCGCTGACCTGTGTGCTCTGTTCTGAATGTGTCCCCCAAATTCCGTGTGTTGGCATCTTGGTCCCCAGTGCAGCCATACTGAGAGATGGACCCTCTGGGTGGGGAGCGGGGCGGGGGCTCTGCCCCCTCGAGCGGTTAATCCCGTCCGGAGTTAGTGTCACCGGGGTGTGGCCGTTCTGTGCCGCCACACGCTGCCACTCTCGCTGTCTCGCCACGCTGTGCTGCAGCCAGGGCCCCTCGCCAGCGCCCGGCAGACGCCAGAGCCACGCTCGCTCCTGGGCTCTGCAGAACCCGGAGCCTAGTCACTGTTCTCTTTACCAGTGTCACTGCCGCGGGTTTGTTGTTAGAGCAACAGAAAAAGGAGACCAAGACACTCTGCTTCCTCTGAACCGAACCCGCGCCTTCCTCTAGCTGCCCTTAAGAACCGCATTTCATTTTGAAATATTGCTTGCGGAAAAACGCGTCAAGTACTCAGCACGGACTCAGATAACCCAGGGACCCCGCCTCGCCCTTCCCGGCCGGGATTCGGCTTCGCCAGCCCCTTCTCCCCCGGCTCAGCAGTGAACCCCACTCTGGCTCCGACGATCGATCGCCACCCCTGGCTTTCCGTGGGGCTTTTCCCTAGGGTGCCCCCCCACACGCACGGCGTGCCTTGCGCCCGGGAGCTGGACACAGACGCGGGGCTGCCGCAGAGTCCTCGCTGACGATCCTCCTTGTGACTCCCTCTCGGCGTCTTTGCCGCGTACTCTCCTGCCGTAGGAATAGTCACTTCCAGGGCCGCTCTGCTCCTGGTGGACACCTGGGACTGCCTGCGTTTGCGCCCTGATCCCCAAATGCCGCTGAGAACGTCCTGACTCGCGCTCTGCTCGGGCGTCTGCCGGGTTCTTTCAACGGCTAGTGCACAGGGAGCTTCGACTTCGCTGGCTCCCAGGGGCTTCGAGAAATCCACGGACACCAGCTCAGACCCTGAGCTGAGACCCTGAGATGGCCTCTGGGATTTCCCTTGCTCTTCGATTTTGATACAGCCCTGTTCCAAGTGGCCTCCCCTCCCGGTTATCGGTCTCCAAACGGCCTCCTCCTGCGCTCATGGGACGCGTTCAGATCCGCGAGCTGTGCAGACGCCTAGACCCGCATCCCTGCGCAGGGACGCCTGGGTCGTGCGTGAAGACACACACCTGCTTGACTCGGCTTCAGAGGACACGGCGTCCCCCAGGAGGACCCAGCGAGGGCGAGGAGCCGGCCACCCTGCCTCCTGCTCCTCCTGCAAGTGGCAGACTCTAAGTCCAGCCGCGTTGCTCACGGCAAAGCCCAGGCTGTGTCTGCCTCCGGCTGCCTGGAGGCCACGCCCCCTCCTGGCCGTGCCTCCTGGCGGGGCCTCCAGCCGGCCAGGCTGCCCTTTCTCCTCTCCACCTGTGCCTTGCTTTGGCTGATGGACACGGCAGGTGTGACCCAGGCAGACACTGGAGATGTCCTGTGCCACCAGCCTGGGCTCCTTCACTTCTGCTGGGCTCCATGGGAGGACGGGGCACACGGAGCCTGGCTCCACTGGGCCCTGCCAACTGCTTGGCGTGGGGCAGCCAGTCCGTCGCTGCCACGTGACTGTCATCTGCTCAATGGTAGCTGCCATTGATCCAGCCATGCCGTGTGCCGGGCGCTGTGCTGGGCACTGACGGGCACCGCCTTGCGGATCCCAACGCCGTCCTGCCACAGAGACTGTCAGAATCTGAGGCTGTCAGAATCTGAGGCTCAGAGAGGTTGAGGGACCTTCCGATCCACACAATCATTAAGCAGAGGGTCCTTGACTCGAGGAATTTCAATCACGTGCTGCGTGCGGACGTGCAGGCTGTGGAGGACCAGGGGACACAGGCCTCACACACTCATAGGCGTTCGGTGCTCAATCTGAGACGCCTGGGTCACACACAGGGGGTCTGCGGGGAGCCCCGTGCCCGTGGTCAGCTGGGCTGGCCCTCAGTCTTTCTCCTTATTGCTAGACTCACGCTGAGGCTGCAGCCTCAAGCTCCGGGGCTGGGAAGGACCAGAGCTTTGGGGCGGGTCAGAGCTGGGATGGACCCTGGTTCAACTCCTTGCAGCCAGGTGTCCTCCTTGGGGTCATCTGAACCCCAAGGCTGCATCCCTCGTCCGTAAAATAGGGGCAGAGAGGCAGGCCCTCCATGCTGGTGGACAGCTCGCCGTTCGCAGCCAGGAGCTTGTCAATGGTCAACTCACCCCGTGTCGGTGGCTGTGGTTCTTCTCGTTATCGTTGTGCTCTGAGTCCACCTAGCAACCAGTCTAAGATGCAAACGTCCCCAGACGGGCCGCGCAGGTCTCCTGAATGATCCCATACCCAGAGGCCGGGAGAGGAGGCCAGGAGAAGAGGCCAGAAATGTGGGGACAGGGACGAATGACCCATCACTGGGTCTGCAGAGTGGCCTTCAGGCTGCCTGACCCCTGAGGACCCCTGAGGGGGGCCGGGGTACTTCCGCCTGCGCCTCGCAGCCTTGGAAGACTAAGTCCTCATTTCATCACTCAGATGACCGGACGGCGGGTGAACGGCCAAGGCTCGAGGCCAGCCTGGTCTCATGCGCCCAGTGCATCCCCAACCCCGAGAGCTGTGGCGTTGGGCGGGAGGTCACCCCGGATGCCCTGCGCGCTGCGGAACTGCCGGGAGGGGCCCGTCCTGACCTTCAGCTTCTGTATGGCTCTTTCTTTCTCCCCAGAACAGCGTCCGGCAGCTCCCGCTCCTGCGCCCAGCGTTCTTTGTTTGGCTGAATAAAGAAGCTTGTTGCGGAAAAGCCCTGCTGAGCGCCAGGAGCACCGGCTCCCCTCACTGAGGGCACAGCGGCTTTGGTCCCTGAGTCCCTAGGAGCCGAGGCCCTCTGCCTTCCACGCTTTCTGAAGTCGTCGCTCGGTGAGCTCCCAAGCCCCCTGCAGCGGGAAAGGCGAGTCCTGCTCTGGAGCCCCGGGCACTCGGCGACTGGGTCCCCCTCATCCTGCACCACCAGGGTGACCTGAAGCCAGGGCCTCAGGCTGGGGAAGGGACGGCAGTGAACTTGCACCAGGAGGCGTCCTGGAGAGTCCAGCTGGGGCCACCCCAGGGCGTACACCTGCAGAAGATGGGGACCTGACGTGGTCCTCCCTCGTTGCCGCTGGGAGCGGGGTTCCAGGGCCCCCATAGCTACCAAGCCCGGGGAAGCTCAAGTCCCTTATATAAAATGGTGTGGTCTCTGCGTGGAACCCGCGAAACCCTCCCCTGTGCTTAACTCTTCTGTGGATACGTGCAACACCTGGTCGGCGTAGACGCCATGTGCCCATTTGTTACACTGCGTTAAGGAGTAACGACCAAGACACCCGCACGTGGTGGTGCAGGTGTGGTTTAATAACAGGCATTTTCCACCGTCGACTTGGTTGAATCCTCAGATACGGAGCCCTGGATGTAGAGGGCAGACCTCGCCCGCCCCCTCTCCCAGGCCGGTGGGTGGTCCAGCAGATCCTTCCTGGGGTCTTGACCCCCCACTCTCCGCCCCACTGCCTTGGCACACCTGGCTCCCCTCCCGGAGGTCTTTCTGCTCCTTCAGGACCTGGTTCCAACACCGCCTGCCCGTGGGACCTGCCCTGACCACCCAGGGAGCTCCACACCCGCCCCTGCCCGCTGGGCTGCGGGGACAACCCCACGTCCTGCACGACCCTGACCACGTCTCCCTCGAGCAGGAGCTCGTGGAGGCTAAGAGCCAACCTTGTGCCTGGTGCCCGCGCCCCATGGCAGTGGTGCCAATTCCAAGGCTTCCCGGCTGCGCCCCCTCTGTGCTGCCTCCGGTGACGGGAGGAGTCACTGCAGGACAGAGAGGGCAGTGAGTGGCCCAGCCACATGATCACACTGGGTTCCAGAACTTGCTGGGTCGGTGAAATGGAAACCAGTGCCAGAAAGAGAGGCAGCCCACAGATTCCCGGGCTCAAGTCCGAAGCTCCGCGTTCAGACCTCCTGCCCTCCTGCCCTCCAAAGCAGCATCACTGGGCGGGGTCCCCACGAGGGTCCTCAGAGGTCACAGGCTTCCCTTGCAGACTTGGACACTGGCCCTGGTCCTGCCTGATTGACAGTAGGACTCACTTAGGCATCTTTCAAAGTGGGCAGCAGGCAGGTCAGGCCCTGTGACTCCCGCTGACCCTTCCAGTGCCACACGCCATTCAGAGAGGAAGGCAGGCTCTCAGGAGGGACCCTACTGTGTCATGAGAAGCCCGGACCTGCCAGGGAGCCAAGGGAGGCCAGCAGGAAGGAGTGGGGTCCTGTGGCATTTCAAAGCCCGCAGGTGACTGGCCCTGGCCCCTGGTCCTGGACTGCCGTGACCTGCTGCACTCTGCCCTTGGCCACCTACTCCTGGGACAGAGGTGGGGACCACGCCCACGTTGCCCTTCGCTGGGGCAGATGCACGTGCCAGGCAGACCGTTGGAGCCATTTGTCATCTGGTCCTCGCTGGGTTTCCCGGGTCCCTTGGCACAGAGGAGGGGACTGAGTCTCAGGGAGAATGAAGGAGCCTCCCAAGGCGGACAGGAGGACCCTGCAGATGTCTGACCATGAAGCCCAGGGGCTGTCCATTCACAGTGGACCATCTCCACAAAACCCGCGGGTGACAGACGGCTCTCCAAGGTGGAACCCTTCTGAGACCTGTCCCTGATACGCGCCCTGCGTAACGCAGGCTCAGAACCGAGCTGCGCAGGACTCGCGTGACGGAGCCAGGACTTCAGTTAGGCGGCCCACCCTCCTCCCCTGCGCGTCCACCAGGAGGCCACGGCCTGTGGCAACACTTAGGGGACCGTCCCTGGTGCCTGGCACTGTGTCAAGCCCACACCCAGTAGGGCTGCAGAGGGAGGGGGCTCATATCCAAATGTCATGAGTGTGGACCCGGCATTGAGGGTGGGGGACAGAGACGCTCCCTGTCTTCCTGGGACGCCTGGGGGGTCCCACCCGTTACTGGGCCCACCTGGTCCGACCCAGCCCTGCCTCCTTTTCCAAATGACATAATGAGATTTTTGCTTTGTTGCAAAAGGGGGGGGGAGGGGAAAAACCACCCTCAACAACCAACAAGAAATAATTAGCGCACATTGTGTCATTAAACACTAGACTTTAATTAAATCACATGGAGATAAATACCCCTAACGACTGGGACGCGGGAGCGTCGCCGGCGAGGCACTCAGCGTAATGGAGTAATGGGCTCCTCCGCCAGCGCCAGTCAGGGCTTCTGACTTGATTAAGAAGCTGACTAAATTGGGTTGTCACCTCGCACGCTGCACCTACTACCTGAAAATTGCTCATTATCTTCCCCATTTGATCTTCCCGGAGCTAACAAGCCTTTGCGGAAATCGCTCCGATGATCAAAGGAAGCATTTATTTGGAATTCCTGCCCGCGCCGGGGTCCTCGTCGGAGGCGTCTCCTTCCCTGTCTTGTTTGTCATGATCCATCACCAGGCGCAGCCGGCGGGCGAGGCTGGGCTGGAGGTGACCTCTGTGGTTTCAGAGGTGACCGTCCTTCTCTCGCCTGCCTCTCGAGGCTGGGTGTGCTGGCTCCGGCCTCTGCTCCCTGCCAGCAGCTGGCCTCCAGCCCCTCACAGCCCTCCGGTCCCTGGTCTCTGCACCCCATCACGGCCTGGGTCAGCGCTCGCGTGTCTGCCGAGGACAAGGGAGTCCAGCCGTCCCTCCTCTGGCCCAGGCTTCTCAAGCACAGCTCTGATGAGGTCTGCGAGGGCCCCGCTCCCGTGAAAAGGCAGACCAGCTCCTTCTTCTGCAGCCCGAGGACTGGAGAGCGCAGCTCGAGAGCCCCTCGGCCAGGCGCCCCGAGCTGCCGTTCCCGGCACCAACCCCGCCCGTCTTGCCTCTGAGCCCCGGTCACTCTGTTCCCGCCATGTGCAGGGCCCTTCCCTGTGGGCTCAGCCCGGCGGCATCGGCAGCTCCGCAGGGCCTGCCTCCGTCGCCCGCAGCTGCGCAGCCTTCTCTGAACGCCGGACGCGGCATCTGCTTCCCGCCAACCAGGCCTGAGTTCCCTGCATGTCACAAGCTGGCAGCACCAGAGCGAGACCCTTCATTCACTTCTCAAAAGTGCCCACGCTGTGCCAGGCTCGTGGCAGGCTCTGGGGAGGGACTCTGAGCTAGGGACTCTGACCGTGGAGACCGAGGGAGGCTGGGGACAAGAGCCCACGGAGCCAAGACGGCCAAGTGTATGGGTGTACAGACCAGGCGCAGGGGGTGAGGGGCTCAGCAAGGGGACATTACCCAGTGGGCAGAGAGCCCCAGGGGGTTGGAGCTAAGAGCAGGGAGGGCCAGGCCTGAGCAGGGGAGGGCCAGGCCTGAGCAGGGGAGGGCCAGGCCTGAGCAGCGAGCCAGGGAGTGGACGGGCTTACGCTAAATCCTTTCCACCAGGGGTCACATAGGTCTCTGAGCCTCAGAGTGTCCATCTGTAAAACGGTGATTCTCACAGTCAGATGGCCAAGCAGGGCTGGGGCTCAAACGCAGCACCCGCCACAGTAGGACTGACACACAGGCAGCCTGCAGGAAGCCTGTTCCCCAGGCTGCACCCTCCTCCAGCAAGTCCCTCCCAAGGGCCAGCAGCAACCTGCTCTTCATTCCCTGGTCACAGCCACAGGAGCACAAGAGACTCTGAGTGTCTCTCTGGGTTCCAGTTTCTTCCACTGCAAGATGGAGACAATGACAAGACATTATAGGTGGAGGAGGCTAATGAGATGCAGTGCTCTTTGTGGCTACCAGGTATTCAGGGGCTGTTGAACTGGGGCTGTCCCCATCCATCCTCCATCCATCCATTCATCCATCCTCCATCCATCCATCCATCCTCCATCCATCCATTCATCCATCCTCCATCCATCCATTCATCCTCTATCCATCCATTCATCCATCCTCTATCCATCCATCCACACATCCACCCATCCATCCATCCATTCATTCATCCTCCATCCATCCATTCATCCATCCTCCATCCATCCATTCATCCATCCTCCATCCATCCATTCATCCATCCTCTATACATCCATCCACACATCCACCCACCCATCCATCCATCCATCCTCCATCCATCCATTCATTCATCCATCCATCCACACATGCATGCATGTACCCACCCACCTACCCACCTATCCACCCACCCATCTATCCATCCACCCATCCATCCACCCATCCATCCACCCATCCATCCTTCCACCTACTCATCCATCCATCCATCCTCCATACATCCAGCCAGCTATTCATCCATCCATCCACACATGCATGCATCTACCCACCCACCTACCCACCCATTCACCCATTCATTCATCCACCCATCCACTCATCCATCCATTCATCCATCCATCCATCCATCCACCCATCCATCCAACCATCTACCCACCCATCTATCCATCCACCCATCCATCCACCCACCCACCCATCCACCCATTCATTCATCCATCCATCCATTCACTCATCCATCCAGCCAGCCATCCACTCATCCACCCACCCATCCATCCATCGACCCGCCCATCCATCCATCCATCCTTCCATCCATCCACCCACCCATCCATCTATCCATCCATGCATCCATCTACTCATCCAGCAAGTGCTTAGTGAGCACCCACTATGAACAGGTGCTGTTCCGGGTACTCAGGACACATCCATGAATAAAAGAGGCGAGTCCCTAGCCTTGTGGAGCTAATGTGCCAGCAGAGGAAAGGCCAACGATAAACTATCCTTTTTGGGAGACACACACGTGCACGTAAATATGTATCATACACATAAGCAAGTTCAGCTGTCCTTAGATGCACAAGGAAGTGTCTACGGTGCCTCACAGCGATGGGGCTTTGAGAAGAGACAGAAGCCAGGGCCGGTCAGGAAGACCGCGCTCAGGACCGCGGTTCTCCAGGGGTGTGCTGTGGTGACCTCTTGGTGCTCCCTGCTTGTCCCTCATGGTGATCCACAGCGGCTGGCTAGCATTACGCGCGACTCGCAGGTGGGAAAAGTGAGAGCGAAGGACTCAGTGGCGGAGCCAGAAAACGGAAGTCCTGGAGTTTGGGTTGCGCACACTGCAAGTGCTCAGTCGAGGGCAGTGTCTGCTGACAGTGGGGAAGGTGATTTTGCATCCAGTAGGTGACCGTTAGGTGTTTCTGGGGCTGCAAATCAACCTAAACTAGCAACACCCATCGGAGCAGGTCCTGAGGAGGCAGACAAACCTCCCTCGGAGCCCAGCCACCCCTCCTGGCCCTGACCCGCCTCTGGCCCACGTCCCCTTCAGGGGCACAGCCTCTCCAGGATGGACGCAGGGTTGCGGGCAAGAGGGGAAGCTGGTGCTGAAGGACAAGCGTGTGACCGGGCGGTGATGAGGAAGAGAACCCACCGCAGAGCAGAGTCAATAATTCACACGACTCCTTTAAATATTTACCTCTCCGGCTGCTTAAAATGTAGAGAGCCGTGTCTTTGAATGCGGGTGTGTTGAGTTGGATCACAGAGACGCAGGCAGGAGACAGGCGGATGGGCCGGAGGGGCTTGGTGGGGCGCTGGGACCCTCGGGGCCGTGCAAGGTAGTTTTGCAAGTCTGAAGAAAGGATGCCGTGTTAGATGATAATCTCCGCCATCCTTCATTGAGCGCTGACTGCGAGCTGGGCACGTGCAGGCAGCTCTGTCTACGCGCTCACTCGCTCACTCGCACACGTAGTCCTGCTGCCTCTGAGCGGAACAGCCGGAGTTCAAATCCCGACCCCTCCTCGTGTGAGTGCTGTGTGACTCTGGACATGTGCCTTAACCTCCCTGTGCCTGCCTCTGCTGACCACGGGGTGATGGCGAGGAGTGAGGAGGGGATGCAGGTGAAGTACCTGGACGGTGGCCGGCACATTCAGAGCTCAATAAATACGACTGGCTATTACTGCATCCTCGCCATTCGTTCATTCTTTCAAGAAGTATTTGCAAGGGCCATTGAGGTGATGGGCATCCGGGAGCCCAGTGGTGAACTTAAAAAGACAGCCTCTGCCCTGGGGACCTCGCCTGGGACACGAGTCACGAGGGGGTTAAAGGTTAACAAACGAGGCAGGTTGACATTGCCATAGGACTAGGAAGAAGATGAACACTGGACACTGGGTCACGTGGCTGGGGGTTGTTTAGCCAGGGGGTCGGGGAGGGCTGTCTGAAGAGGTTGACCTGCAAGCTGAAATTTGAAATATGAAAAGGGGCCAGGAAAGAGAGTTCTAGGCAGAGGCGGAGCTAGTGCAAAGGCCCTGAGGCAGCTCAACGTGTCTGAAAAAGAAAAAGGTCACACAGCTACCGCAGAGACTGCTGGGAAACTCCTCGGGGTTTTGGGTGCTCTAGGATGTAGAAAGGAAGCCCAGAGAGGCGCACAGACTTGCCCAAGCCTTCCCGCGTGGTACTGGTGAAATTGAGATATGAAAATAGACCACCTCCAGGGGAGCGCTGGCCCCAGGACCTTGGACAATTTCAAGGTGACTCTGAGTGACATAGTGTCCTGACAAGCAGCCAGTGACTTCGGGGGTCTGACAGTTGTTCAAACCAACCCTCCCATCAAATGCTGCCAAGGAGACGCCCACAGAGACCTGCTTGATGACCCTTCAAAGACCCCCAATCTGCGTCTCCCTGGGCTCTGATGCGCCGCTCGGGGCTCCATCTGCAGCAGGGAAGGAGGCCGGGACCCGGGGCTGGCAGGACGGGGGCATGAGCCCTTCTGTGCCACCACAGGCTCCTGTCTCCTGGTCCCCTAAACCCCAGCAACCCGGAGCCTCCCTTTCCTGAGAACACGGGCTCAGAGGTATCAAGGGGTCTCCCCGCGGCCTCGTGGCTGGACGCAGGGTGCAGGAGGAGCCCCGAGCCCCAGCCCTAGCCCCCCAGCCCGCCACGGAAGGTTCCAGCTGCCAGTGCTCAGGCTGAGCCGCTCAGCCGTCACGTCACCCACCTACTGCAAGGTCACTGGCGCCCAGGTCCTCCCGGCCAGGACCCTCTGAGACGTGATGGCGTTTATGGGCAACGGGGAGACCTGGGGCCTGGGAGCTGACCGCAGGCCCTCAGAGATCCTGATGAAACCTCAGGACGCCCGGAGCTCAGGTGCCAGCTCTGCAGAAGACGGTCGCAGGGCAGGGTCCAAATGGAAAGTGACCAGGCGTGACTCAGGCGTCATGGCTCGCTGGGAGGGACAGGAGCACGCGAGGGCCCTACCTGGCAGGCCACCTGCTGGCTCAGGCTAGGCAGCAGATTCCGGGACAGCTCGTCTTTTTACTTCTCAGTCTCCCAGGCCGAGGGCCCGGCCCCTGGTCGGGATGCCCGTGAACAGGTGCTGAGGGACAGGTGCTTGGGCTTCTCGGATCCTCCTAGGTACCCGAGGCGCCGCTACACGCTTGGTTTGGGTTGTGCGCAGCCTCGGCTGCAGGGGGAACGACATCAGATTTAAAATTTAAAAGACGCCAACTCCCGAACCTGCACCCCAGAGACACGATGGTAACAGGTGTAGGCGTGACCCAGACATCCCGCTCTCCAGGTGACTGATGGGTGGCCCAGGTGGACAGCACTGCTCTACGTGCCTCACCTCAGCACCTGAACCTGCTGCTATCATTGCCCCTCTTGTGGATGAGAAGGCTCAGAGAGGTTAGGTATCCTGCCCGAAGCAGCACAGCGCAGAGCCAGAGTCAGAATTTGAACCACAGCAGCCTGCCTGGGGCTAAGCCATGAAGCAGCCCATGTGGGAAGCAGGCAGGAAGGCAGGGGCAATGTCAGAGCGCAGATATGGGGACCATGAGGCCTGGGAAGACAGTCCCTAGTGGAGGCACCTGCCCATCCCGAGGTCCTCCTAAGGGAAGAGGCTCCACCCCCAGAGCGGCCCACCTGGGGCTCCTGAGTGACACCTAGCCTGTCCCTTTTCCAGAAATGTTTGGATTTGGGACAGGAGTCTGACTCAAGGACACCAACGCACACGGGACCAGACAGCAGCCTGCCGGGGGCCCACGTGGAAAACCCTTCCTCGTGCCATAATCCCACTTTACACAAGTTAAATAAGCACTTACGGAATTAATTGCTTAGAATTGCATTTTACGAACCAATGAGTACGTCAGGGGACTGTCCAGATTTTTCTTTTTAATCCCAAATATCCACTCTCCTTGTTGGGCCTCTAATCAGCTTGCGCTCAGCCTCTGGCGGTGGGGATGGAGCCTCGGGCGGGCCCGCTCCTTCCTTCCTTCCTTCATCCACCCGCTCCGTATCTTCGCTGCGCCAGCCTGCCTCCCGGAAGGAGGCGCAAGTCCCTGTGGGCAGCGGGGGTCGCGCTGCATGGGGGGAGGGCCTGCACTCCCGCTGGCTTTTCTTCCCTGGCTGTAGAACAGGGAAGCCCGCATTCAGATTTTGCTGGTTTATCTGACACGGCCAAAGCCCCAGTCATGCCTGCTTCGCTAGGTCTGGAGATTGGTTTGGAACTTGAGCAGACATTCTCCAAACCATTAAAAGTGGTTTAATTGGCCGACCAGGGATGTCCTCCACTCTCCTCTCCAAACGGATCATCCCTCTCGGTCTCTCCCAAGAACAGGGAGGCTGGAAGCGGAAGCTCTCTCCCGGATGATCCTCTCTCCTGGATGCGTGGATCTTGCTCTGGGCCCCAGAAGCATCACGCACGGAGCAGACCCACCTCTGTTCTCAGCCACACGCCCAAATCCCCCTGCAGACGCCCGGCTTGGCAGGATGGCAGCCTGCCTTTCCGGCCATGCCGGTGGGCATTCGGGAGGAGCCTGCTTCCTACATACTCAAACCTTTTTCCGCTGAGACCTGGCGGTGGGCATTTGAGGGAAGACGGCACAAGGAAACAGCCCCCTGGGATCACGTAACGTCGCAGAAAGACGATGACCTGCTTCCAGCGTTTGTCAGGGGTCCCTCTTGTGCCACGGGCCTGGTTCAGATGTGGGCTCCTCATCTCTTAGCAATGCGACCTTGGGCTTGTCTCCTGGTCTGGTCACGGGTTCTCTGACCATCAGGCGACAACACGTATGTGAATGAACGTGGCACCTTGGTGGTCACGGAGAAGCCTTGACCTGGCTGGTTTGGGCAGCTGGTGCCTGCCCACGGGAGCCGGCACCCCTGCTACTGCTCCGATTTATTGTGACATATGTCTCCCCACACAACCCAAGCGCTGCGCCATGCCTAGCCCAGATATCTGTGTGACAGGCATATAATATTTTACAAAGGACAACAGAGACACAGAGACACACTAGAGACAGAGAAACGGGTGTTCCCGGATCCTCTTGACATCACCTCTAGATTATCCCTAGTGCTTAGCAAGGTGCTTGGTACAGAATAGATAATTCATGTTTGTTGAATGACTAAATGTAAGAATATATCACTTCTGCGTGTTTTTGTTTGTTTGTTTGCCTGGGTACCAGGGATTGAATCCAGGGACACTTAACCACTGAGCCACATCCCCAGCCCTTTTTTGTATTTTATTTTGAGACAGGGTCTCACTGAATTGCTTAGGGCCTCGCTAAGTTGCTGAGGCTGGCTTTGAACTTGCAATCCTTCTGCCTCAGCCTCCTGAGTCACTGGGATCACAGGTATGTACCACCATGCCTAGCAATTTCTGTGTGTTTTAGAGAAAAAGAAAAATCAAGACAGATAATGTGAACATTTGCTTCAACATAGTTTTAAATGTAACTCAAGGGGCAATATCACATTTTATATAAATTCCAGGCAATAAAATTAAGTAAATCAATATGGTGAATAAAATATCAGAAAACATAATCCCTCTATTTCCTCCTCCTCTCTCTCTCTCTTTCTCTTTTCCTTTCCAGTTGGGGTTACCAGGTAAAAAAGAGGATATCCTGTTATATCCAAATTCCAGGTGAAAAATAAAAACGTTGTAGTATAAGTTTATCCCAAATTTTGCAAGCTTGAATAGCATGTGGGATGTCCCTGTACGAATAATTCTTCTTTTTATTGCTCTTTGACCATTCTGGACTAGAAGTTCCAAAATTCTTTTTTTTTTTTTTTTTTTAATGCAACTTAAGTGCTCAAAGATTCTTGGTGGGTTTTGTCTGATCACCTGTGAGATAAAGTAAACCCTTTGACCCCCCAAACCCCCCACACCCTCTCCAGCCACACTGCGTGCTCAGCTACTTGGGGCTCCCCCCGCTGCATGGTCTGACCCCTCTAACCTCCTGCAAGCAGCCTGGGCAGAAGCTGAGTGGCTTTGGTCTGTGTTTCACTTTATTTTTCACATTAGTTAAATTCCCCAAATAAAGTCAGATGCTGCGCCCCCTTATCCACGAGGGAAAACTTCCAAGATCCCAAGAAGATACCTGAAACCTCAGATGGTCCCAAACCCTATCTATACCATATTTTTTCCTACACAGGAACTGCTCAGTGAGTAACGGGCAGTAGCATCCACAGTGTGGATACGACCGGCCAAGAGGAGGTCACGTCCTGGGCCGGAGGAAGGGGGACAGGCTGAGGTTTCATCCAGCTACTCAGAACAACAGAACAGGTGACTGCCTGTGATGCACAGCCGGGCTGCATGGGGTCCTGGCCAGTGTCGCCTGTCGGGGCCGCCGGGAAGTGGGGAACGTCCCCCGACCTGGGTTTTGTCCAGTCCTGTCAGCACATCCACCTTGTTCAGCGGGAGCAGCCCCCGCCGCCTGCCAGCGGGACAGTTCAAGGCTGAAACACTTGAAGGAGGGAAGGGCTCAGAGATGCGGAGGGGATGGAGGGGCGGGGGCTCCCCTGCCTCGTGGGACTGTCCCCTGAGCGTCCGTCATTTGGAAAAAGAGGAGCATGTGTCCTCCTGTTGTGGGAACAGGTGGAGGAACAGCCAGCAGCACTCGGAGAGGAGGAGACTCCAAGTTTATTTTATGCCGCCGGCCAGAGGGGATAGGGCTCCAGATGCTGAGCCGGTCCATTTCCCGCAGCCTGCCGGGTTACCGGGTGTCCCTTAGACCCATCCTACCTCTGGGGCTTTTTCCTCTTTAAAGAGAGCCTCCTGATCTACGTGGCTGAGGGTCCCCTGCAGGGTCTCCAACAGAAAGCGTGCGCCCAGAAACAGGTGACAGGCTCTTCTCACGGGCAGCCAGGCACCTCCAGCCCTGAAAACCTGGCACAGGGGTGCGCACCTTGGGAGGGGAGGGTTCAGCCTAGGGCGGTTACTGCAGTGCCGAGGGTAGAGACCCAAGGTGAAGGGCCTCCCGGAAAAGGTGGAGGGGCGGGGCGCCAGCCTCCCCAGGCACCGGCCTCCCCAGGCGTGGGCTTCTGACCCTGACGTCTGTATCTATCGTCTCCTTTCCCACCAGGTCTGGTTTGGCCTCACACTACCTCTCAGGGTGGTGGTGAATTCACAGCAGGACATGCCTGGGAGGTCCCCTCCGTTCCTGCTGCAGCCTGCAGGTAGAGGCCCAGCCCGCCTCCTCCCAGCTGCAGCTCAGTCAGGGTGGCCTGAGCCACTGTGGTCACCTGGGGCTCTACTGAACCAAAGCCAGAAGACCAGGGCCCAAGCGTTTCAGGGATGCCTGGAGTCGGACTGTCCACCCCGTCCTGGGGAACCAAGGGGTCACCAAGAAACCCAAGCTCAGCCTTCATGGTCCAAAAATGGTCTTGTGGCTCCCGAGTTCTCGCCAGCTCTCCTGCCTCTGAGTCCTCCCCACGACCTGAGGTGGGCACCACTGTGAGCCTGGATTTAAAGATGAGGAATCCGCGGGCTGGAGATGCAAAGTCCCCCACAGAGCCGCTCACCCAGCGCTGGGCTGCCTGACTCCAGGGCTGGGACCTCACTGCAGGGGAAATTTGACTCCAAGTGTGGTCCCTGCTGCAGGCTGGGGACTTCCATCCTCCCGCCCTTTCTCCTGGGGTCAAGGGGTCTCAACACCCCCACTATGACATGATGCCCCCGGGTTCCCTGCAAGCCCTGCTGGTCCCCCTCCCTGTCCCTCCTCTCAGCTGCAGACTTTTTCCTGTAGTGTTTTCTTTATTTCTCTCCGTGGCTCTGGCCTCTCCCTGGAAATACAGTTTGCTGATATTAAAAAGAAACACACAATCACTAAACACATTTTATATAGACTTTGAAGCCTAATGGCCTCGGGCTCCGGCACTGATAAGCATGCAGATAGGAAGGCGCCTTGCCAAGGAGAGCCAGCTCCGTGCAGGGGAGCCTCGGGCAGGGGAGGGTCCAGGAGGTGGGTCCAGGCCCCGGAGGAGGGGCCCCTCCACTCTGCAGATGGTGACCTAAGCCAGCAGGGTGGGGACGGGAATGTCGCCCCAGGAGCTGCATCCGGGGGCTTCCTGAGAGGGTCTTGGTCTCCCAGAGGCTGGGTAACTGGAGCGACTCTAAAGCAGGGACAAGATGCTAGTGCACCCCAAGGCCTCCGAGGGCATCCTGGTGTCCAGAAGAGGACCAGGCAGGGCCACGTGGAGGTCTCTGCCACATGTGCTGGCCACGCGCAGGCACCTGTGGGGGATGCAGAACGTCGCCTCCGTCAGCCCTTCCTACAAACCATGATCCAGGCAAAGCCAGGGCACAGGGGCCGGGATGCCCAGTCTGCCTGGTGCAGGTGCCCTGCCGGCAAGTCCAGGCTTGGAGGGAAACGGCCCGCAGGAGGGAGCCCCTGACAGGGCGCAGCTCCCCGCCCGATGAGGAGCCCAGCTGTTAGCCCCTCGTGGTCCGATGAAGTCATGCAGGACAAGTCCTTGACCTCCCGGGACCTCGGAGCCCCATGTCAAGCAGAAACCCTGGCCCTTGGCCCCAGTGAGCCCCCAGAGGACCAGGGAAAGAGGCCCCACAGCATCACCCACACCGCTGGCCCGGGAGAAGCCCTCCTCCTCACCACACCCAGCCACCAAACCCGGCACCCAGGAGCCGCCAGCCTCGCGTGGAGGGGGCGCCTGTGGCCTCCAGCACTAGCTCCACATGGCCTCACCTTGGAACCTCCCTGCCAGGGCTCCGACCTCCCGCTGCCCACGGTCCCTCTGAAGAGGGGTCTGACCTCATCTCACCTCCACCTGGACTCCCCGGGTAGCTTGCTCCCTGTAGCCTGTGAAATTCTTGCCAGCCGTAGGTCCCCTTGGGACGTTCTGACCCCAACCCTGTGACAGCCGGGCGTCTTTGCGGTGCTGATCACGGCGGTATTCACCTAAGGATTTCGGGCATGGCGCACTCTCTCCCACCACCCGTGGCTCCAGAGGGTGCCACCCCGCTCAGCAGTGGTACCGCAGCCTCCGACAGTGCCACCTGCCTTCCGGCTGGGGAAGAGCAGCTGACTGCGGCCACTTCAGGGAAAATAGGGTCCAGGCCAGCGCCCTCTTAAGATGCCTTCTACTCTCAGAAAGCACTTTAAAAGCTGCCACTTTCCTTCCCCAAATTACACCGCGTACCTCTTTAGGCCGGTCAGAATGGGAAGAGTCGGAAACCCGGACACCGTCACGTGTGCAGACGGCGTGGGAGGACCAGGGTCCTGGAGGAAACCGGAGCACGTGACCCGGCCCGACCCCCAACCCACTCCTGGGAGACCCAGGGGCCTGGGTCCCAGGAGGACACCGGTGGTGGGGTAGGGAGGCCTTCTGGGTGTCCGCCACTGGGGGAAACGATTTTCCAGGAATCACGGCGGCCGTCAGCGACATGGGATGAGATTTATGCCCAGCGACACAGGTAGATCTAAAAACACAGTGTTAAGTGAAAAAATTAAGAACAGAATGAGATCTATAGCCCAACACAATTTATGTAAATTAAAACACATTCGCCGGATAAACAACGCCATATATTTTACCGGAAGCATCCATATCTAAGGATGCACATCAGGGGTGGCGGGAGGGACCCGGGAGGGGATGCGGAGGGAGAAGTTGAACAAAGAGAAACCAGACCGAGGCTGTGCCAGACAGGACGCTCGCAGCGGCTGGAGGAGCTCCGCTGTCCTTTCAGGGGAAGGAGAAGGCGATTGACCAAGGCGCCCTCCCCTCCCTTCCTCCCGCGGAGCCCAGCAAGGTTCTGGAAGGCGGGAGGGTTGAGCACAGCTCCTCAGCCTGGAGTCATTGATGTTTGGGGCCCAGTAGCTCTTTGTTTAGCAGCATCCCCGAGCTCTAGCTGTGTCCCTGGTCCCTACCCAACGGCACCCACTGGATTGTGACAACCGAAATGTCCCCTGGGGCACACAGTCACTCCTGGTCGAGAACCACTGGGTTGGGATAAAAGCCTGAAAAACGGTCCCACGTCCTCCAGATGAGTGGCTCTGAGCCCCAGGCAGAGAGAGGGGGAGCCCTGAGCTACGGGCGCCAGGCCCTGCACTCTATCCTGAAAGCCACTAGTGTCCCCCGCACGTTCAGTCAAGCTCCGTGGAGATTCCAGTTACAACCTGCAACTGCGTCTGCCTTGGGCTCCCTCCTAATTTTAACCAGCAGCTGGATTTGCATAGGACATTTGCATCCGAGATTACCCATGATTCCTGGGGCGGCGCAGTCTAAGGGGGACCACGGCAAAGAAGATATACAATTCCATTTCAGTTTGGAAGCAGGAGGCAGGAAGGAGACAGAGGCTCTCAGCGGGAGATGCTTGAGGGACGTGCGCGTGCCTGGTGCCCAAGGTCAGGGAGGTCAACGCCTGCTGGTCCTGGGGCAGGACAGGCTTCCCTCCTCCTTTCCGCGTGTGAATTAGTGATCGGAGCCGCGCAGACTCCTCAGGAGGGGTTGCTGTGCCCAGCCGAGGCAGGAGCGGGGCAGTGCGGACCCCTGCAGGACAGCCTGCCGTCCAGCCCTCCATGAGCAGCGCCCCCAGCACTGCCTGGAGTCCACTGTGTGCCAGAGAGCAGCCCCTGTGCTTGGCCCGGGGTGGCCCGGGGTGGCCCGGGGTGACTGGCAAGGGAGGCAGAGACTCCTTAGGAGAAGAGCAAAGCCTGAGCCAGTGCGAGGTTGACGGGCCCTAAACCAGCCCTGCTCCCTCCAGGACCTCTGGTGGACTGTGCTGACCCGAGCAGGGACAGCCAAAGCAGTGACCAGCAGGGCAGATGCCCCTCCTTCCCGCTCAGCAGCTTCTGACCTTCAGCCAGGCCTGGGTCCCAGAGTGGGAAAGCAGACCCTCAAACCACCAGCTAAACTCCTGGCGCCGCAGGCCCCAGGCCCCGGGGCTACCCGCCTCTTCCCGCCTCTTTCCACCAAGCCCAGTGCCAGTGCTGCCCGGCCTCTTGCGGTTGCTCATTCATATCACTCCCGTCGCGGGGTTCTCCAGCAAACCTCACGACCTGCTCCTCTCCATCCCCACCATTGAGAAATGCGTCTGCCGAGAACGGAGCTCATTTTGGACTGGTGGTGGGAGGCTAGCCCACCCGCAGCATCCCAGTCGGAGTGCTAACTTGTCCAGAGGAGTCCCCCGACTGTCCCAGAAGGAAGCACACCTCGATGGGACCTCCCCGCGCCATGGCCACAGGCACGTCCCCAGATCTGCTGCCACCGTGCACACTTGATCGCTGGTCTGCCAAAGGCTCCTCAAGGGATGGGGCCTTGTTCAGCTGTCTGTGCGTCCCAGGGTTTCCATGTAGGAGGGTGACCACGATGGATGGGCAGATGGACACGTGGATAGGTAGGAGGATGGATGGGTGGATAGGTGGATGGATGTGTGGATAGGTAGGTGGATGGATGGGTGGAAGGATGGATGGAGGGATGGATGGATGAATGGATGTGTGGAGAGGTGAATGGATGGATGGATGGATGGGTGGATGGAGGGATGGATGGATGGATGGGTGGATGGATGGGTGGATGGATGGAGGGATGGATGGATGGGTGGGTGGATGGAGGGATGGGTGGATGGATGTGTGGAGAGGTGAATGGATGGATGGATGGATGGGTGGATGGAGGGATGGATGGATGGATGGGTGGATGGATGGATGGGTGGATGGATGTGTGGAGAGGTGAATGGATGGATGGATGGATGGGTGGATGGAGGGATGGATGGATGGATGGGTGGATGGAGGGATGGATGGGTGGATGGAGGGATGGATGGATGGATGGGTGGATGGAGGGATGGATGGGTGGATGGAGGGATGGATGGATGGATGGGTGGATGGAGGGATGGATGGGTGGATGGAGGGATGGATGGATGGGTGGATGGATGGATGGGTGGATGGATGTTGGATAGGTGGATGGATGGATGGGTGGATGGATGTGAGGGTAGGTGGATAGGTGGATGAATGGATGGATGAACAGATGGCTAAAGAAAAGAAAGGTGAAAACAGATGGACGACTGAGAGCTGATTGAGTGGGAGCTTAGCAGGTCAGTGGGTGGACGGGTGGATGGACTGGTGAGTTGGTTGATGGACAGGTGGATGGATGGGACCAGACCTCCACTCCTCCAGGGTGATGTGAGGGATTGGATGTGGGAGTGGGGCCGAGGACGAGTGGGTGGGTGGCTGCAGCCTGGCGGGTGGACTGAGGCTTTGAGGGAGAGTTAAGTGTAATTGGTGGTTGAACAGGGGGTGGGTGGACCTACGTGGATGGGCGGGTGCAGCACTGCTGGGAAGTGGTGGCGTGGACGTGCAAATTGTCCCTCCAGCCCCGGCATCACATTCAGACTCCCTGAGTAAAAGAGCTGCTTGTGCCCCGTCTGAACAAATGCCACCCCTCGGTCCCCTCCCTCCCCTGCTCTCGTTTGCCCTCCAAAGCTGGGGTCTCGGGTGCCAGATGGAAGGCTTCCCAGGAGTGAGCTCGGGTCCCTGCCCCTGCACCCAGCGCTCCACGCGGCGCGGGGCTAAGCCTCCGCTCCAGCCTCTCCCCGCTCCTACCTGCCTGGGAGGTAGAGCAGCGATTTGCATATTTATTAAATCTCTCTTAGCAGGATCCACAAGCCGCATTGCCCCATCCCGCTCCTGCTGGCAGACAGGACTCCGCGATCAGCACTGCACCACCGCCCGCCAAGGAGCTGTTTCGGGGCTCAGGAGGCCTGGAGGGGAGAGGGCACCCCAGTAGGCAGGACCCTGGCAGGGAACAAGGTCCTCCCGGCCAGGCTGGTTGTCTCCCACTGGGGGGCTTCTGTCCTGGCCCAGGCAGGAGGGGCTCTGAGGGCGGGTTTGCGCCCCCGCCTCCACAGGGACCCCTGGAAATCGGCCCCCTGCTGAAAATGCCCAGAAGAGGGTACGTGGAAGCAACCTTCGCTTTATGTTTCTTCCACCTCTGTTTATCTGGAAGTCCTTTCTGATGTCTGAACAGAAGTGCTCTTGCTTTTGCATAAGCCCATTTCTGGTGTGATTTAGATCTCAGTGGAGGACGGGCATCCACCACAGGCTGGGGGCTTCTCCAAAGCAGAGTCGTCCTGTGAGGTCCAGACAGGACCTAAGTTTCTGGAAAGGTGTCCTGGCTAGGGCCTGGGTGTCCTGCAGGGGACCACGAGCTGCCTGCTAGCGCCTGGGGCGAACTTACCCCTGTAGACTGTGAGCCCCGACTTTCCTTCCTGTCTCCCACCACAGTGTCTCGTCACAGGGTTCAGATCCAGACACGGGGTTTCTGGAGTCAACCTGTACAGGTGCTGATCCCTGCCACACCTGTTTCTTGCTGGGTGACCTTGGGTAAGTGACAGAGCCTCTCTGAGCCTCAGTTTTCTCATCTGTACAATGGGGATGATAGCACTCTCCCCCTGGAGGTTGTTGTGAGGAGTAAGTAGAAAGAGGAGCCACTCCAGGGCTCAGCGCGGGCCTGGCTCTGGCTCTGGCTCGGAGGTTGTTACCTTGTCTCCATTAATGAACCAGAGAATGTGGTAAATGCAGAGCAGGCTGGCGGCCGCCCATTTCCCAGGAGAGAGGAAGAGGAACTGCTGCTCACCATTATCCCCACTAAGTTACACTTCCGGTCTCTGAAAGTTTAGTTCGCCGTGGTCAAATGTGGTCTGAACACATTAAATAGAAAATTCCAGAATTCAGTAACTACTAAGTTTTAAATTGCATGCCCTCCTGCCTGGACCTGCCTTGGGATGCCCATCATGCCTCTGTCCAGCGTTCCGTGCCACCTACGCCCCTGCGTCACCAGATCAGGGGCAGGTGTACCCAGCTGTCCTGTTTAATTGACACTAGTTTTACTTCACGAGGGCCTGAGAGCAGGGCGGTTTTTCAAAGTGGGGGCAGGACATAACCTGTGCTGCTGGTGGCACCACGGGGCTCACGGGGAAGCCACAGCACGTGCGCTGGGGCCCTTGGACCGCGTCCCCGTGGACGGGGCCCTCCTGTATTCCGAGCTGTCTGCCAACCGCACAGAGCGTGGCTCCACGCAGCCCCGTGAGGCAGGTGGCACAGACGCCCCATTCTACAGAGGGAGAAACCAAGTCCCAGGGGAAGGAGAGAAATGCCCAGCCCACACGTGAGCTGGGGACGCCCATCTTTCTCGGTCTCTTCAGGTGAGTCAGGAGGAACCTCCATTCTGGGAGGAGCCTGAGGCCCAAGGAAGAGGACGAGGAAACCCAGGCACAGCTTCTCCGCCGGCCCCCACCTCGTGCCGCCCTGGACCGGCAGGAGCCAGCAGGAGGCCCGGGCTGCAGCCTCATAAACCTTCCGGAAAGCCTCGTAAACGCGAGGCCCGGCTGGCTCCAAGGCGGTGCCACAAAAAAGCAAGATCCGTGGTCGTAAAGGAACCTCATAAACGAAGAAGAAAAGAAAAAGGATCTGAGCCGTAAAAGCAGTAATGGCCTCTAGGAAATCAGAAAAAGAGGCTAAGCGGCCATGACTGGCGGGGCCGCCCGTCAGCCTCCGAGCGGGAGACCCAGGACCCGCGGCCCCGCTGGGAGGGAGCAGGGCATGACGGGGCGGGACAGAAATGTCCAGGAGGGCCACTGCCCGGGCATGGCGGGGCGACTGCTGGGGACAACGTGGGACCTGCACATCCTCCAGCCTCCTGGTCATCTGCAGTCAGGGACGATCATCCTCACCACACCTGGGAGAATGAAATGAGGTGGACGTAGAGGGCAGGGGGTCCGGGCCATGCCGAGGGCTCCGTAAATGGCAGCTCGGGCCACCGCGGCAGGGCAGGTGGCACCAGGGAGCAGTGAGGTCCCAGGCCATGCCAGCAGACGCGTGTGCGCAGGGTCCGTGTGACCCGCTCAGGGCTGGGGAGAACCCCTCTGCCCCCGCAGCACCCGCATGCCCGTGGGCGCCAGGCTCAGCTGCTCTGCTCAGCCGTCTCCAGACCCTGAGGGCTCACGGGCTCTGTCCCCTGGCCCCACAAGGCCCAGTCCCCGTCCAGCCTCAGTAGCTCCTTGGAGCCCCAGCCCCCAGCCCTAAGCAGGTGCCCTTTGGCGGACAGGACTGGCTCTCCCTCTGCAGGGCCCGTCACAGACCCGCTGCCCCGTCTCCACGTGGGTTGTGTGAGGAACCGCTCCGGACCCGCCCCGCCTGTGCCTCACTGTCCCCCTCACCCGTCCCAGCCGGGGCCAGGGACCAGGGGGCTCATCCTTGTCTTCGCAAGAGCATGATCTGGGTGCGTGGGCCACTCCCCCACGTGGCACTGACACGTGTGCTGTCCTTGGAGTGGTGACACGAGGAGTGGCATCGTCCCATTTGTGCGGAGTACATGCAGGGGGCTGACCCGCCAAGGACTGGAGTGCAGATAGCAATACAGTGGCCTCTGCGGTGGCCGAGCTGCGCCGTCCTCCCGGGGTCTGATGAGAGGGTCCCATCCTGACCCAGAAGGCGGAGCAGCTGCCCCAAGCCCCCGAGGGTAGGGCTCAGGCGACCAGCGTCTGCGGAACCGCAGCAGGACTCCCCCGCCCCCGGCTGCCCCGCAGGTCGGCGGCTCCCGCTCCCTTCCTGGGCTTTAGTTTCCTCATCTGTAAAAGGGGGTCAAAGCCGAGGCGCCTGGGTGTGCCCAAGACTGCCCTCCAGTTAAGACTCGCCCACGAGCTGCTGGCGGCTGGGTGCAGCCTGCCCGGAGAGGGCGAGGGCAGGGCCCCAGGGGCACTGGACCTCCTGCCACGCTGGCCTCTCCGGGTGGACTCCCTCCAGCCTGGCTCTAGGTGGCAGACCAGTGGATCCGCAAGGATGACCAGGGGAGCTGAGGCCCAGGCAGCCGCCAGCACGGCTCCTGGGCGCTCAGGGGCGGTGGGAGGGCAGAGCCCAGCAGGATCCAGCAAGTTCAAGCATGACCCAGACTTGGCCAGCAGAGGAGCCCAGTCCAAGAGGGCAGCCCCTGACTTCCACCCTCTGCCACCGCGCCCTCCTCGGTGGCTATAGTAATAGTGTAATGAAAACGCACGCTGCCCTGCGTCACGCTGGTGGCGGCAGCTCCGCCGGCTGATCCTGCCTCTGCTGTCCTTTCACCCCGTGATGGCCCTCGGGCAGGGTCATCGCCCACCTCCTGGTGCAGGGTAAACAGCTGCCATGTTTGCTCAGGCTCAGCCGGCGCGGGCGGTGGCTGGATTTGAACCTGGGTCTGCTCCACAGCCTCCGCCTCCCTCAAGTGGTCAGACGGCCTCATAACCCACCCGTGATCCTTTGTTTTCCAACAATTCTTCATCCCTCATCCTGGACACCCTGCCGTGGGGCTGGCCCCAGGCTCTGGGGACAGACAGGCCTGAGCAGGACCCCGATCCCCCGAGGGTGACACAGCGCTCACACGAGAACCATGGGCGTGACAGGCGTCGCGTGTGCAGCGCGTACGTGGCTGATTGACTGATGAAGAAGCCGGCGCGGCCCCTCCCCCGTCCGCGACAGAGGGTGGCCGTGGGCCAGTGTCTCCAGGCCTGGGGACCCCGTGTAGTTTGCCACCAGCAGTCTGCACGCCGGGCCCCCCTGCCTGCCTGGCAGCTCCCCTCCCTCTGCCTGGGATCTCTGTTCCTTCCCACCTGGCCTTTTCTCTGCTCATCCTTCCAGATGGTTCCTCCAGGAAGCCTGTCGGATTCCCTAGGCTGTTAGGCCTGCCCCTCCCCGCGGGGCCTCCCTGCGCCTTTAACATCTCTGTCTTCCTGGTAATTGCCAATTACAAGTCTGCCTGGAGTCCTGTGGGGTCCCCAGGGCAGGGAGGGTGTCGGATTTGTCTCACATCCCAGCTTCGTGCACAGCACTTACGAGTGCCCCAAACGTTACAGAGCAAATGAGCACGTAAGCAGGTGGATGAATAAATCAACGCGCAGGCGACAGAAGACCGGCATGAGCCACCTGTCCTGCCTCAACCTGGGTCAGAGACACCAAGACGGCGTCCCTCCCTGCTCCCCCCTGCCAACCCCCACTGCTGCAGCGCACCACCTCTCAGCATTTAAATCTGCTTCTGCCTGGGTCCTGAGTCTAGAAGGTCAAGACACTGAGACCTCTTGATGGAAAAAAGCCATCTTGATGTCATGGGGTTGGGTGTGGCAGAGAGGGCAGGGCAGGGGACTCCTGGGACACCTAGGACCTCCTCTGAATTGGCCCAGATTTTCACACGCTGTGGCCCCGGAGCCTGCCGCACATACCTGTGCTCCTCCTGGTCCCGAGCGCCGACCCCCACCAGGTAAGAACTGAATGATCCTCCATGGGGGTTCGCGGCCCGCCCAGCCCATCCCCAGCCACCCCTGTCCAGCAAGCAATGGCGACGTCTTTTGCCTGGGACGCCAGCAAGGAGAGTTCTGCTCTTCCCAGCGCGGTCTTCCAAGAAGTCGGAGTTTCGAACACCATCCCTGGGGCGATCTGTCCACAGGAGAAGTTCTCGCTGAAATTCCCCGCGCCCTAAAATGTCAGGATGTCTGCGGTCTTTATTTATAGACAGATTGCTTTTCAACTTCTCTCCCTCCAACATTTCAATGTGTTATTTCTGAAGATAAATGCACATTATGATTTCATAATAGAAATTGCATCTCTCCCTCGTGTCACCTCTAAGCATGTATATACATAAATATGGCACATTGCCTCCGACAGTAATTTAAAAGGCACTTTGGAGAACATATTGATCATGACCAGGGAACGGAGCTGGCATGGTTTAGATCTCGTGGAATCTGCCTCCTCCCGAGCCCGGCCCGCCCTCCTCTTCTTTGTTTGGATTCTGAAGCAGGGAACTTGAGATTTCCATTAATCTTTGTTTATTGGGGTGCTGGTCTATAGTCACCATGGGCTTTGGGAGGGGAACATAGGAACATTTTATATCTCCAAGAAATGACAAATGCAGCCTTCCCGTCCCGGTGAACCCCATGGAGTGTCCTGCTCCCAGGTGGACTTGAGGTCTCACATGGACATGCTGCCCACAGTGGCTGGGGCCCTTAAGTCCATGCTGCACTCTCCAGGGACTGATTCTTGGTCTGACCAGAGCATCCTCCAAGGCTGGACCAGTATCTGCCTCTCTACTCCTTTGTCTGCCCCCTGGGGACCCCAGGCTCCCTTAGAAAGGGTCACTTCTTCCCTGGAGAAGCGGAAACTGTGGAAACTGCTAGAAACCTACTTCCTCCTGGAAGTTGCCATGACCCCTCAGGTGCATCCCTGCGACCCACTCCCTCTGTGGCACCCTCTTCGCCCGCCCATCTGAAAGATCATTTTGCTCTGGGCTACTTTTCGGATGGCTGCTGTCTGTCCTGGGCCAGGTAACTTAGCCTGTTGCAGGAAATCAAACTGCCGTTTATTAATCATCTGTGACACCCCCGGCAAGTTCCTGCAGCCCATCTCTTTCCATCCCCATGACGGTCCTGAAGGCCAGCGTTTTATTCCCCCATTTTACAGAATAGAAAGTGGGGCTCAGAACTTCCCGGTTACCCTGCCCTGACCGGGCCCTCGGGGATCTTGAGGCACTAAGGGAAGAGTCTCTTCAAACTTCCGAAGACCCGGCTCCCTCTGAAAGTTGGTAAAGTTGAGAATCTGCAAAGTTCGACATCTATTTTTTAAGTAATGCAATTATTCTACTATCAAGGCCAGTAACCCTGCCCGGCCAGGTGTCCTTTACACGTCCATCTCTGGTCACAGGGATCAGGCTGGAGCCTTAGCTCTGCCCACAACCCCTCCTGTCCCTGCTCGTCTCTCCAGCCCTCACCGCCTCCCTGTGAGCCCCTTCCCTCTGCCCGCTCCTAAACACCAAGTCCCCCCACTTGGCTCTCGGACCCCTAGTCTTTGTCCTGGGCTCTTGCCCACCCCCACCAGCTTCCACGACTCTTCTCCTGGCTCCTTTCCAAGCTGACCCGGCTCACGGCTCTCTCCAGATGAGCCGTCCACGGCCGTCTCCACTGTGACGTGCACGGCGGAGGCTGAGCAGAGCCCCATCTTGGCCAGGAGGCTCCTCTGGTGTGGTTACTGCTTGTCCCCTGAGAGTTCCACGGGTGGGAAACTTGGGCCTCCTGGGATCTGGGGAGCAGGAACCCACTGGGAGGTCCCTGGGTGTGCGCCCTGGAAGGATGGAGGTAGTTTTGGTGGGACTTGAGTTGCTTCTTGAAAGAGCACTGTCACAAAAGCCTGGGCCCAGCCCCGCCTGGTCCCTCTCTGGCTTCCTATTTGGTGATGTGACTTCTTCCTCTTGTACATGCTCTTGCCAAGTGGCATGGGGCCTTCGCCAGAGCCCATGCCATGCTTTGGAAGGTTCAGCCTCCAAGCTGTGTGCTCAGCCAACCTCTTGTCTCATCGAGTTCGCCTGTCCTGGGCATTGTGTTATAGTCCGATCCCACGGCCCACACGAGGTCACTGCCACGCCTCAGAGCCCCGAGCTGTTCATCTGTGGCTCCTTTGAAGGTGTCCCCTTGGTTTCTCACCAGGCCCTGTGTCCTCCGATTCCATGTTAGTTGAGACCTCCACTAACTCAGGCGTGGCCTCCTGCCTCGCCTCCCGGGGCCCAGGACTCTTCTACTCTGCTTTGCACACGACAGCCAGAGGGAGCTTCCTCAGGCAGAGAGCGGATCAGGTCCTCCTGTGGTTTCGAGTCCATCCTGCACCCTGGTGGTCAGCAGGCGCGTCCCCACTGTGTCCTCCCCTTCAGGTCAGCTGCTCAGCAATCAGTTGACAAAGGAGGTTCTCCCCTTCTCCTTGGGTCTGTTCCCGGGGTGTTGCGCCTGGGAACTTCTCCTTCCAGAGCCTTCTGAGAACAACTTTGCTTTGCGTCAGCTCTGCCTGGAGGCCGAGACTCTGGGGGCTGAGCTGGTCCTGGCCTCCGCAGGAACTGCCTTCCCTCGAGGTGACGTGGTAATCCTGGTAAAACTACAAACCTCTGTAGAGTTTTCCTTTCTTTCTTTTTCCTTCCCACCCAATGTTTCACAGCCCGCTGGCCGTAACCCAGTTCACTCCACCAGCAGGGGGGTCAGCATGGCCTGTGGAACGGCGTGGGCAGCAGCTCCTGTTCCGGCCGGTGCTGTCTGCGCCGATCCACAGTGGCTTCGAGGGACACCCCCGTGGGACTTGTTCCACTCTCTGAGGACGAGGGCATTTGGTCCTGCATGTGGAGTTTCTCCTTCCAGACAGCTGGCACTGGTGGCCTCGCCCGGGGTCCTGGATTTTGGTGTCTCCCAGTGAGATATGACAGCAGGGACCTCCTGGTGGCTCCGGCCTGTCCAGGGATGGAGATGACACGCAATGTCAAAGGCCCCCAGGGACCCGGTGATGGTGGCCACAGAGGCGGGTCTCATTATGAGCCCATCCTCCAGGTGGGGAAGGAGCAGCCCAGGGAGCTGCGTAGCTCACTGCCCCCGGTGACGGACAGGCCCAGAGCACCTCTGCAGGGCCAGCCTCCGGGCCCAAGGCAGGGGGCAGGGGAGCTGGGGCTGCCCTGGGCTCCTCACTCCCCTGCGGCCCTTGCCCAGGCTCCACCAGGAGACCCCGGAGCGGCTCCCTAACTCAGCCACTCAACGGACGCACTGGCCTGTGCTGGCCTGGGCTTGGGCCCTGCAGTGACTCAGCCCTCGAGGGACAAGGTGGACCTTATCCTCTCTCCCATCAGATGAGAGACCATCGTTCTCAGTGACGGTGACACTGATGACAATGAGGAGGAGGAGAGGCTCAGGGACAGCAACGGGAGAGGAGGACCAGCTGGTGCCCGCGTCCCGGAGGCGGGCTGCAGTCTGCGATCTTGTGCTGTCACTGTGACGGCACAGGTGGGGGCCGCAGGGCTTCCGAGCAGACCCCAGTGCCCCTCTGCGCCGGCCCTGTGACCCTGGGCAGGTTACGGACACATTCACTGCTATTGCATTTGTTGTTGTTGTTGTTTTTATGTTCGGGGGTTTGTTTTATTATTATTCTTATTTTATACTGGGGCTGGAACCTGGGGTGCTCTACCACTGAGCTGCACCCCAGCCCTTCTTATTTTTCTCTTGAGACAGGGTCTCACTAAGTTGCTGAGGCTGGCCTTGAATGTGCCGTCCTCCTGCCTCAGCCTCCTGAACTGCTGGGATCACAGGCGTGGCCACGACACCCGCCCGCCGTTCCTTTCCTCATGAACGACATGGGGTTAATCGGAACACCGACCTTGAGCTCATGCTGAGGAATTAAACCACTAGACTTGTGCACCGTACTTATTAAAAATGGCGAGCATTTCTACCACTGCGTGAATCAGGTGCTCTTTACTGGCCCGTTTTACAGGAGAGGACGGCGAGGCCCGGAGCACGTGACTTGCTCAGAACAGAGCCAGCCAGGGCGGAGGTGAGATTCTGGAGGCGGCTCCACACCCGCCGTCTTCCCCAGCACCCCCCAAGCCACCTTTCTGTGCATTTTAGTGACCAGGGATGGGGGCCGGCCCCAAATCAAGGGTTAGCGGAGGCTTCTGCCCTCAGGTCTGGAGAATCTCAAGCGTGTAGGAGTGACTTCCCCTGGTGCAGCCAAGGACACGCGGGCACACAGCAGTGGGCAGGAAGCAGGGGGTGGGTCTCCTGGGCCAGGGGTCAGAGGATCACAGCATCCAGTGTGGAAGGAGGACCCTGGGAAAGCTCGGTCACCTTAACTTGTCCTCACCGTCAGCATCTCCACGCTCCCCACCCTGGGGCAGCCTGCTCGTCACCAACACTACACCCTGCTCCCCTGGAAGGACCCCGACCAGCTCAGGGCGTGCTGTGCCCCTGCCCACCCCCGGGAGGAACCCGCTGCCCTCGCCCCACCACCGCGGTCGGATCTGCGTTGGGAGCATCGCCATGGACACGACCTTCCTCTACCCGCTTCCAGGGCCCCTCAAAGCCTTGAGTCATGCGCATGTGTGTGACCTTAATACGGTGTGGCTAGCAGTGTCACTAAGACGAAAGCAACTCGTGTGCCTGGTGGACTGTTTTCATAACAAAAGATGTGATATTTTTGCAAAGGTCTTTGCCTCAAATCGGCACCACAGGAAGTCCCCTATCTGCTTCCTGGCGCTTACAGCTGAAGGTCATCATGACAAGGTCAAGGGCTTCTCTGGGCGGGAGTACGGGCTACCCTCTCCCATCCGACCAAGCACGGGGCGCAGGGGTTGGGACAGGGATTGGATGACCACAGCAGGGACCCTGCTGCTCCACTGGCTTTCCCCTGCCTCTGGCTCCAGACCTAATCTTACTGGGGAAGAAAATCCACCATCACCAGAGAACGGCAGACGTCCTACGGGCTGGGCACAGTTAGAGATGACCAGCAAGGCACACCTCCTCCTCCTTCGCTGGGCGCCTCCATGGACGGGCAGCTTGTGGGCCGTTCCTGAGCGGCACCAACGTCCCCAGAGCTTTCTCTTGCTGGAACCCAAGATGACAACCGTGACTTCAGCCCAGAGCCCCAGCTCAGCCTGGAAGCTCTGGAGAGCAAGTCTGACCTCTCCCGCCCGCTCGCCGCTCAGCTGGGGCAGGCAGGGCACGGACGCCGAGGGGCTGCAGAATCCACCGCCCGCGGGGCAGGCGAGGCTGCGCCAGTTGGCAGTGCCCCTTCCGAGGCCAGGACTGCCCCACCTCCAGCCTCTTTGCTGCCTCGACTTCCCCAGGTGGCGGGAAGAGGAGCCGGCCGACCCACCTGGCCGTAGCCGCGCTCTCCCCAGAGCCCCATCCTCCCCTGGCATCAGTGAGAGAGCCCGTCTCGGCCTGTGCGACCAGCGGGGCGCTCTCTTTCAACCGCGTCTTCCTCCTCACCCGCCTGACTCATTTGGCGAGGGAGGCAGCCCAGGGTATCCACTGGCAGCCCCGGGAGCCAGAAGTTCCACCGTGATGCCAACTTTGGGGCTTATCTGAAGAGCCACAGGGCTCGCTGACTCTGCAGTCCCGGCCTCCCCGCTGAAGCCAGGCCGGAAGAGCAAGTGTCCCCTCCCAGGCCTCCGAGGTAACACTCCCGGGTCCCAGAGGCAGCCTGTGGGCGGAGAGAGACACAGACTGGAGGCGGAGGACTCGGGTCCAGCTCTGCCTCTTCCTCTTCCACCTCCGAGGCCCAAACCTTTGCTCTCCTCCCCTCAACCCTCCATCTCAGTTTCCTCCTCTGCAAAAGAGGGATAAACGCAGCCCATCCACAGAGCCACTGCGGGGTCTCTAAGCAGCAGCGAGGGACAGTGCCTGGCCCGCAGTCCAGCACGGGGTCCACTCTCTGCAAGCACTGCTCCCAGCCCGTCCCGGCACGTGCACCCTTGTCCTTGCCAAATCCCATCAGATCCCAGACTCCGCTGGCTCGCACTTGGAAGATCACAGTTGCCATGGCAACACGCGGCAGCTCAGCTCCTGGTCCCTGCTCCATGGGCCCCAGCCCTCGGCGTCCTGTGCCCAGCCTAGCCTGGTCCAGCTGGGGCAGCAGCCAAGGCAGTGGCTTATGTCTAGAACAGCTGGCCCTTCCTCCTGGAGGCGACCCCGCCGCCTGGTGGGTGGACGGGTTTGGGACTCAGTTGGCACTAGGGGCTCTTCTCAGCTGGCACCAGCCCTGCGGTGCCCCAGCGCTGGCTTGGGTCTGCCTTGCTCTCTCCTTAGGAAGGCTGGGGAGGTCGGGTGCGGTGGAGAGCCCATCCTGCCCTGCCCCCCAGGTCCTCACCGAGCAAACCCCTGTCCAGCTCCCCATGCCTGGGCAGGCGGGGTCCGGGCGGGAGGGACACCGTGCGGGCCGGGACGTGGCCAGGGCTAAACTCGAGGCATCCAGGTGCACACACTGGCCCCACACGGAGCCAGCAGGTTCATCGGCCATAGCGAAGCTCCCCCAACGGAGCTGGAACAACAGAGGCGAACGGTCCCCCAGTTCTGGAGGGCACGCGTCTGAGGCCAAGGCCTCAGCAGGGTCGGTTCCTGCAGAGGGCCAGACTCTGCTCCGGGCCTCCCTCCTGGCTTCAAGAGGGGCATGGCTGGCAGCCTGAGATCCTCGGCCTGCAGAAGCTGCACCCTGACCTCCTCCTCCTCCTCCTCCTCCACCTGTGCCGGCCCTGGGTGCATGTCTTCCCTGTGTCTAAATTTCCCTTCAACAGGGACAGCTGTCACCCTGGACTACGGCTCACTCTAGTGACCTCACTTTAACTCAGATATCTCCATCAAGACCCTATTTCCAAATAGGGTCACCTGCTAAGTCACCTGAGGTTAGGACTTCAGCATGGGCGTCTGGGGGACAGGATCCAGCCAGCGACACTGGCCGTGTGACTGCGGCCAAATCACATCACCTCGAGGGCCTCAGAAAGTCATCTGGAAAATGGAGTAAAAACGAGAGCATCCTCAGGGGCAGCTGGAGGATTAGGAGGACGACGTTGGGAGCTGGTGGCCCGGGGCCTGGCCTGCAGTCGTGTCTGTGAGCTCAGCTGCCGGCCGGGGAGGCCTCCCTCGGGGTGAGTCCACTGATCACTTTACCGTCAGCAGAGGGAGTGAAGGGGTGGGCGGGAGGTCCCCTCCAAAGCTTCTGGGGTTCGTCACTGTGCTCCGCCTTGTGGCCACCCCAGCGGAGCTACGCACCTGCCTGTCACTCACTCACTGACCGCATCAATGTCCTCAGCCAGCGACGTGTGTGTTCCATTCCGTTTAATTGTTATAAAGATGCTCTGACTGTCACTCACAGACGAGGAAGCTGGGGTTCCAAGAGCAGCGAGGCTTTCCCGGAGTCCCCGGTGCATGGACTGGTGGATCCGGGTGTGCGCCCTGCGGCAAGGACAAGTGCCAGGAGCAGCTAAGCTCTGCCTTTTCTCTCCTGAGCAGGCTCCACCAGGCCTTGCAGCCAAAGCCCCGGCCCCCCACAGCCCGTGGCCGGAGGAGACCTCTCGCTGGCCTGTGCTGTTGGCGCCGGCGCTGGGAGCCTCCGCGGCACCGGCACGCAGCCTCTGGTGATGATTTTTGTATTTTTATCCTCTCTTGCCTTGTCATCGGGCTATTGGCACGCGGCGACGCATCCCTCATACGTGTTAAATATATATGCGTCTCGGTGCGTGTGTGCGCCTTGCCGGTTATATTTATGCAGTTCCTCGGAGGATTAATTTAGCCAAATAACTGAAGCTATTTAGGTAGCTGACATTCACGCTGGGTAGGGAATGCAGGAGCAGGCTCGGCGAGGCCCTGGCTTTGCTCCCAGGGCACCCAGGACTCCGTTTCCTTGAACCTGGGGCCCAGCGAGGTGGTGAGTGAGGAGCTGTTAGTTCAAGGTGGAGCCGGGCCCTGTCAGAGGCCTCCAGAGGGCCTCCAGGTGTCCCGCCGGGAGGGCCTTTCCCCGTGAAGCTGATGCAACTTGGAGCTGGTTTAATGAATCTGAAGCTCTGTTGGCCGTGGGGTTGATGGTGGTCCTTTGTCCCCGGCGTCCCTCCGTGTGGGTGTCCAGTGGCTTGGCGTTAGACGTCCTGCCCCTCTGGTCCTCCATGCTCTTCCTTCCTCTGGAAACCACTCTCGCTGTGCCTGGTGGCGGTGGGGCCCACTGGGATGGCCATGGTGTTGGTGTCTTTTCAGTGGCTCCTGGGTGCCGTCCATACCTCTGGGTGGCCCTGCAGCATCTGCCGGCTGGCATGGAGGGCCTTCTCTGGCGGCCAGATCCCCCTTGCCTGCTAGAGGGGCAGGCTGGAGGTGCAGCAGCCCCACCTCGACAGAAGGGAGTCTGATTGAAATACCAGCCCGCTCGCCCTGTGGCCGGAGCTCAGAGCCCTGTTCTGCCCCCTCACCTTGTCCCCAGGGTCTGCAGGCTGGTCGGCCTCTCTGGAGGTCTACTCCATGATGCTGGTAACTGGCCTCCTTCTTCGAGGTCCTGCAGGTGTGTCTGGGAGCCCCTTCAAAGAAAAGTCTCCAAACTCAACTCGATTCTGTGCTCCGGGTCTCCTCCTTGGAAACCCAATCTAAGACCAGGCAGGGTGGCTGGGGTTAAGACCTGGGCTCTAGGTCCCCCATCTTTGAATCCTGCTTTAAAGGCACCAGGAAATCATTCACGCTGCCCACGCCTGGGCTTCCTCGCCGTCACCTGCTCAGTAATTGCCACACCTGCCCCCAGAGGCTTGCCCGACCCACCAGGCTCCCCTCTGCCCCTTTCTCTGGCCCTGTATGAGGCTTCAGGAGGGTCCCAGCTCTCGTCACCGTCTGCACCACGCAGGTTCTGTTTTTTGTTGATTTTTAGATGCTCCTTCCTGTGGACGCCCCGCCTCGCCTGGGTGGGCTCCGCAGCAAGGGGTCCCAGTGCTGGTGGGGACGGCACCTCAGTGGACAGCGCCCGAGCCCTCTGCCCGGTGTTCGCCTGCGCTGCTCTGGACGCCCACCATAGGTTCCTGTGCATCCCAGCTCGGGAGCTGCCGAGTCCACTCTGGCCCTCGCTCAATCCCGCTTCTCGAGAGACCTCCCAGGAGGCGCGTCCTTAGTGGGAGGCTAACACCTGCTCCAGGCCTCTCGGCTCTCAGCTCCTGTCCTTCCCTGGGGCCCCACCTTGGCCAGCCACAGAGCAGGAAGGCCAAGGAGCCAGCTTGGGGTCCCGGCCCTCCACTCCCGGGGCAGTGCCCACCCAGCTGCTCCTCCTTCCCCAGAGTCCACTCAGGCCCACTCACCCTCAGGCTCGATGCCGCCTCTCAAGACCTTCGTGTGGCCCGACTCGAGCTCCTTCGGCCTCCCTCGGCGTGCCTGGGAGCGTTCTGGAAGGAGCAGAGGGAGAAGGCGAACCTGCTGGATTTCACGGTGTTAGAAACAACGAGCAGGCAGGTGCCGGCTGGGCAGGAGACCCGGGTCCACCGACGCGTCCGCGGCCTCAGGGAGACCCTGCTGCCTCCCCGCGCCTCAGTCGCCCCTTCTGTGCTCCGAGGCTCACGGCGGGACTGTCCTGCGGGCACCTTCAGCGGAGCGGAGGGCCACCCACGGAGCAGCGGGCCCTGCCAGGTGTGTTCCGGCGTGGTCCCTGTCCTCTCCACCCTGCAAGGTGGAGCTAGCAGGGACTGGACGCCTGCAGCTCTGGCCTTGGAGGAGCTGCTGGGAGTCCCGGGTTGCCACCCTGCTCCTCAGGACAGGGCCTCCCTGGCCAGCTGTCCACTGGCCGTCACTTCCATACAGCGCCTGCCCTGACCTGGCTCAGGTGGTCCCACTTGCTTGGGGTGCTGAGCTCGCAGCACGTGGTCGCGCCTGGTCATTGCGTCTGGGATCAACACCCAACCCAGCTCTTACGGAGCCCGGGGAGGGGTGGGTTGTGAAGAGGTGCCCCCTGCAGTCCCTGCCCTGCTCTCTACCTGGTGACAGGCCTGGGGAGACCCCTCCTCTCAGCAGGACACCCCGGTTTCCCCCCATGGTGCCCTCCCCAAAGCCTCCGGGAGCCGGGCTGTGTGACCTCCTGGGAAATCCTAGTGCAAGAAGAGGCTGGTGCTCCATCCCAGGGGCAGCTGCGCTTCCCAACAGCAGGAAGGAGCAAGGACAGACCAGGGTGCGCTCAGGCCGCCTCAGGGACGGTGCCGGTCTCTACCCTCAGCGACGCCTGGAGAGCCCTCTTCAGGAGTGACCGACGGGGCAGAGGGGGCATGGAGAGGCGAGGCTTAATTCCCAGCTGCAGAGGAGCCGGTGGCTGAAGCCCGAGGGTCCTATTGCCTAGATCCCGGCTGTGTGCTAGCCTCGCAGGCTGAGGCGGTGACCGCAGCCCCAGGCAGGGATTTGCTTGAATGGTGTGCGAGCCGGGTGGCTGAAGAGCGTGTTAAGCGATGTTTATTACAATCAATAAGTTGCGGTGCGGCATCTGATCCAGAGGCGGAAAGAGCTGCCAGCCCAGGCTGCAGGGGAGAGGTGGCCACAGCAGCCCGAGATGAGACGCAGCCAGTGGGGTTGCCCTCTCTGGAGCCTGGGGCTCGCCTGGCCTGACGTCCACCCTCCATCCTCCACCCTCTCCCTCTGGGGAGAGCAGATGGTTCTGCTTTGCCTCGTCTGGAGCCGGTTGGCCAGCAGAGCTAGCTGCAGCCTGGAGACCAGGTGGCCACCCCAGGCTTGTGGACTCAGAAGGAGGCTGTCCTTCGGTGACTTCTCTCCTCGTGGGTGGGTGGGTGGCTTCATGCTCTGCACGTGGGACGGGGAGCTAGAGATGAGGAGATGGAATCCTGTCATCGAGGCCTGCAGCCTTGAGCTGGAGGGGCCCCACCAGTTTCAAGAGCACAGCTGGGGCCAGGAAGTGCTGGGTTAGGGACAATCCACTTCCTTTTTTTTTGTTTTGGAATCAGGGATTGAACCCAGGAACACTTAACCATTGAGCCACACCCCAGCCCCTTTTTTTATTTTTTTATTTTGAGACAGTCTTGCTAAGTTGCTTAAGGCCTCGCTAAGTTGCTGAGGCTGGCTTTGAACTTGAGATCCTCTTGCCTCAGTCTCCCAAGCTCTTGGGATCACAGGTGTGCATCACTGCCCCTGGCTGAGAACCTGTTTCTTCATGTGTAAAATGTGGGGGACAGTATCACCTGCCTCACAGGGTTCTCTAGGGGGAACACAGTGAGCTTGTGTAGAAGTACTGGACACCAAGGCTGGTTGTGGTCAGTACTCAACAGGCAGTACTGTGGTAGACTGAGTAATGGTCCCCAAAGATGTCTCTGTCCCAGTCCTCAGAACCTGTGAATGTTACTTTCAAGGTTAAGGGGACTTTGCAGTTGTGATCAAATCAAGGATCTTGAGAAGGACAGATTTTTCCAGATTATCCTGCTTGCCCTCAGTACTCACAGGGGATCCTTATAACAGGGACACAGAAGGGCTCAGAGTGAGAAGGTCATGTGGTCAGGAAGCAGAGGGAAGCCGGTAGGAAGAGACCAGATGCTGCACAACGGCTCTGAAGAGGGACAGGGAGCACAGCCAAGGACGCAGGCAGACTCTGGAGCTGGAGAGGAGTGCAGGGGACAGACTCTGGAGCTGGAGAGGAGTGCAGGGGACAGACTCCGGACCCCCCAGAAGGACCAGCCCTGAGACACCTTGGCCTCAGCCCTTCCAGACGGCCTGACTTCTGACCTCCAGGAGGGCAGGAGAGTGGCGTTCGCTGACTCAGGCCCTGAGCCTGCCCTGGTGCATGGAAGGAGCTGCAGGGAAGTCAGCATGTCCCTGAGGAGCAGGTCCTGAGGCTGCAGTGACATCCCCCCAGGGCCCCTTAGGTGGTGCAGGACACCCCTTGACCTTCTTGGAGGGTGGAGCCCTGACTAGGGAAAGCTTTCCTTGTGCTCACTTGGCATTACCAGATCGGACCAGGTGGGTCAGGGCCCTGGGGGGTCAGGACCCTGGACTGTGCATTTTAGCAGGACTAATCCGCAGAGCTTGTCCTGTTAACAGGCACCTTTGTCCTGGCAGGGGCCCAGGGTCGGGGTGTGCAATGGCAGAAGCAAATTCTGGGGAGCCCAAGAGTGATGTGGAGAATGGACAGGAGACCCTGTGCCAGGGTTAAAGGTCAGAAGCAAGGATCCCTGGTGCAGAGACACCTGACCTGGTCCAGAGACCTTTACAACATGCTGGCTGGGGTCAGGATGGGTCTTAGACCTCGGGGTAAAACACCCTACTGAGGCTGTGTGAGCTCCAGCCATCCCGAGGGAGAGCCCGCAGGGCCACATGACCGGGGGCGTCTTCCGTAGAGTGCTCCTCTCCGTGGCTCCTGCCCGGCCCGGCTCGGGGTCTGTTCTGTGCAGGGCGGGGCTGCTCTCCAGAACAGCAGCTGAGCAGCCTCAGCCGGTGACTCAGCCTGGTGGGAAGCAGGGTGGCAGTTTCCCTCTCCTTCGCCTGTTCTGGGTGGGCTGCCAGTTCCCTGGAGGCTCCTCGCCTGCCCCCTGGAGGGCTGCAGGGGGAGGAGGGAGGGTGGGTGTCGAAGATGGAGGGAGGCGAGTGCTGGGTGCGCCATAGTGGGAGATGCCGGAGGAGCGAGGAGGGGCCTCCAGCACGGGTCATTCTAGGCCAAACGCGGCTGCCTGGGTGAGCCTCTGCAGGCTCACCCTGGGGAGCACGTCCAGAACATTCTGCGGAGACCCAGCCCCAGAGACTCCAGCTCGGTGGTCTGGAGCAGGCTCTGCATTTGTGTTTGCAGGCAGTGGGTTCGGGAACCGCCCGTTTACCTGGTGGGCTTGGGGAAGAGAGAGAAAGGGGAGTAAGGAGGGGACAGGAGGATGGGCGGGGAGGACAAAGAGCAGCCCAGAGGAGACAGGACGGGCCGAGGAGCTTCGGGAGCCTCCGCAGGCCCCAGGCACGGTTATGTCTCCCTGGAGCCCCAGGAGGGCCACACGATCGTCCCCACCCTCCAGTCCAGGGTGGTGAGGCCCGGAGGTCATGTGGCTCATCCAGGGTCACACAGACAGTGGTGTGGGAGTTGATGGCTGCGTACTGCCCACATTCATGGTCACATGCCATCAGGGGGCCCTGGTGATGACCAAGATGATGGCACGGAGGTGACGAGACCACTATGCCCTTGTCCCTGGGAGAGGGAACCAGGTCCCCCTGCAGAATCCGACCTCCTGCAGCTCCCGGTCCTCACCCTGGCCTCAGGCTTCTGTGGCTCCACCAGGGGCGTGAATTCTTACTGTCCCAGGTGGATGACCCTGGGAACACACCAGAGCCTGGGCCACTCTGCCTCTCGTTCGCCCCCAGCCCTGCCCGGGCACCATCTCTGTCCCCTCACCGGGCCCCTGAGCAGCCCGCTCTTGGTTGAGGTGGCAGCTGTGCGTCTCAGGGCCCCCAGATCCCAGCACCTGGCTCACCCCCACCTGCTGACTTCCTAGAGAAGGTCCCCACGGATCCCTGTGGCTTTGCCTCTGGGGACAGACCGTGCAATAACCCTCCTCTGATAGAGAGCCGGCGGGACCAGGAAACTACCTGTGGCCCGACTGTCTCATCCCTTAGCTGCCCCTCTGCCCTGCTGGTGGGCACCACCTGCTCCGCCACAGTCCGGCAGGAAATGGAAGGGAAGTGTCTTTAGAAATCAGCTCCAGGTCCTCATCCTCCTTCCTCTCCTCCTTTGAAGGAGAGACATGTCGAAAGCGCCAGTTTCACATAGGCTGCTTTTACGCCGTCTGAGCCGGGTCTGGAGAACTCTGTCCACCCCCGACCTCACAGCTGGGAGGAAGAAGTCTCTGCTGTCACTTGGAAACCACCATCACAGCTTCATCTTCAGGCGGTGAGACCCTGACAGGAGGCTCTCCAAACACTCGACAGCCTTCCAGCATGCGCCTAGCCCCGAGCGCATTCGCGAACCTGAGAACGGTGGCTTTCAAATAATCCTGAATATTTTAAACTTCTTGGACATCTGTTCCACCCCAAGGGATGTGGTAAGAGCTGTGTGCTCCTGGGAGCTCCCCGAGAAAATCATTTCCCTTGGGGGTGGCGCTGCTTCCCTGTGGGGAAGGACAGTTCATCTGCTTGAGGCAAAGCAGGGCTTCCAGCCATGTATGCTCCGCAGGACCCCGGGATGCCACTTCTGACCCCAAAGAATGGGAAGCAGGGACTGCACAGGGATGGCGCGCCTGTGTTCACAACAGCGCCATTCGCCAAGGCCCAGGGTGGAGCAGCGAGGCGTCCATCAGGGGACGGGTGGGACCACAGAACGTGGTCTGTACCCGCAATGGAATATCACTCAGATTTTAAAAGGAGGGAGATTCTGGCACACGCGACAAGGAAGACGAACCTTGAGGACATTAGGCTAAGTGAGATAAGCCTGTCTCCGCAGACAAGCGCTACAGGGTTCCACTTGTGAGGGACTCTGCCGCTGTGGATTCACAGAGGTCGGATGATGTGGCGCCAGGGGCAGGGCAGGGGGAGGCGGGGCTGGGCAGGGGAGGCGGGGCTGACTGGGGGAGGCGGGGCTGGGCAGGGGAGGCGGGGCTGACTGGGGGAGGCGGGGCTGGGCAGGGGAGGCGGGGCTGACTGGGGGAGGCGGGGCTGGGCAGGGGAGGCGGGGCTGACTGGGGGAGGCGGGGCTGGGCAGGGGAGGCGGGGCTGCCTGTCAATGGGGTCAGCCTCAGTTTTGCAAGATGAAAAAACGCAGATCAGTTGTCCAGCGATAGGAAAATACTGAACGCCACTGACTGTACCCTTAAAAGTGATGAAGGTGGCCAATTTTATGTTGTTTTTCTAACCACAAAAGCATTTTTAAAATGTAGATGCTATTTTAACATGTGTTAACATTTTTAATGCAGAAAATTATAAAGACGAACACAAATAGAGGCTCTTAATGCCCATAATGTGGTCTTTTTTTGGGGGGGAGCGGTGGTACAAGGGATTGACCCCAGGGCCTAATGCTTGTGAGGCAACTGCTCTACTACTGAGCCACATGCCCAACCCTGGGTACTCTTATTTGACATTTATAAAAATAAAAGTAGTATACATAACTGGTTAGAAATATCTAAGATGGTAGAAAAGCATAATTTAGATGGACTTTAAAAAGTGTACACAGGGGCTGGGATTGTGGCTCAGTGGAAGAGCGCTAGCCTAGTGAGGCACTGGGTTCCATCCTCAGCACCAAACAAAAATAAATAAAATATAGGTATTGTGTCCATCTATAACTAAAAAAATGAAATAAATAAATTTTTTAAAAAGTGTACGAAGGATTTTTCCTGCACCACTCTAGGCCTTGTCTTGGGGCTTAATAGACCTTCTAGATCTTTCTCAATCCACACATCCTGCTGACTGCTCTTCCTGGTACTCCCACAAGTCTACAAGGGGGTCTTTGCTTTGAGTCTGTGTTCTAGGCCACGTGACTCATGTGATAATTCATTCAATCTTTCTGGCGACCTTCCGGGCAGGTCCTGATATCATCCCCATCTTACTGAGAGAGGAACAGGCCACAGAGGTGAAGTTACCTGCCGGGGTTCATGTACCAGGCAAGGGTTGGAGCAGGTTTTCAAACCCAGGAAATTGGTCCCAGAATGGAGCTCCTGGCTAGCCACCGGATCCAGGTATTTTTTGTAGAAATAAGCTAGATTTTATTTAGCCAGTCCGTGGACATGTAGGCTGCCTTTATTCTTTTGCTGTTATAAATAATGCTGCAAAAATGTGTGTGTGTGTGCGTGTGTGTGTCTTGTATCTAAATACAAGAATGAGCCTATAGAGGAAATTCCCAGCCAGGAATAGATGGGCTAAAGGGTTCGTGCATTTCAAAATTTGATATTATCACCAAATTGCCCTCCAAAGCAGTAGCATCGATTTCCGCTCCCACGGTTAATGGATGAGAGGGCTGGCCAGAGTCTCTTTGAAGTGCACACCCGAGAACATCACAGGAATACTGGGGAGGGCGACCGTCTCCTTGAAAGAGCTGGCTTCTCAGGCTTCAGCGATACACTGACCGCCTGCCTTGGGGAGCTCCTTAGTGGGGCCGGGGGCCTGGTTCTGGAACTGGTGTCGGCACCCCCCAAATCCAGGATGGTACAGAGATGGTACCAATCACGGTGATCTAAGGATGCTGTTCTGAATGCGGATGTGCAGGCCAGCTGCTCAGGTGACAAGTGATGCCCAGGGGGAGACAGGAGGAGGATGCTGAGACCTCCGGAGGGGTCAGTGAGCCTGGGTCAGAGGATGCCTGGTTTTAAGTCACAGCTCCCCATAGCTTTCTGGGTGATCTTGGTCAAGAGACCCTCCTCTGGAGCCTCAGTTTCCCCTCTATAAAATGAGGGTGGTACCAGCTGCTGGGTTCCCTACCCCTTTCCAGGCTGGCTGTTCTGTGATTCTGTGGTTTTCAACAGAGATGGCGATTTTCACAGGCCTGTCTTAGCTGCAGGTATTTCCACGCAGCCCAGGGCAACAGGCAGCGCATGGGCCCCAGAGCCAAAACCCAGCTCCAGTCACGAGCTGTGTATCCTCAAGCAAGTCACCAAACTTCTCTGAACCTCAGGTTCTTCATCTGATGTAGGAATAAAAATAGTTACATGCGAGGGCTGTTCTGGGAATTGAAGGGTTGGCGCCTGCTCCGCACGTGACCAGCAGCAGTCGCCCAGCAGGCACGAGCCCCGACTCCTGCCAGTGCCAGTGTGGTTCCCTTCTTTCTTTCTGTGCCCAGAGGAAGGAGGATGGGGCTTCTTCTTGGACTCTAGCTGCCTGGCTGGTCTTTACACAGGGTGTCGCCCTCGGGCCTCTTGTGCCTTGAAATCCAACTGCAAACAAAATTTCCAGAGTTGTGTGCCCTGGGCGTCTTGGAGAGAGGGGGAGACATTTGTAGCTGCAACGAATGTTAGCAAAGGGTTTGGGGGTCCACAGAGAGGAGATGAGGCAGGCACACCTTTTCCTGCCCCAGTGTCCTCAGTGCCCAGCCAGACCCAGGAGGCAGAGCTGGAGGAGTGGTGTGAGGACTCTGACGGATGTCCTTGCTCTGCTTTGGTGGAGAAAGCAAGCGACCCATGGACCTGGGGTCAGGGTTGCCTCTTGCACCTAATAGCCAGTGTCCTTGGGCAAACAGCTGTGTTCTCTGACCCTCACTCTCTTCCTCTCTAGAATGGGGATATAGTTGCTTTGCCAACTATATCCCCTGGTAATGGAGACCAGGGGAGAGCAGGTTCCAGGGCAGCTGCTCAGTACTTGTGAGTTTCCTTCCCTTCCTGCCTGGAGTTCAGGCAGCCCTGCGAGCTGCCTGAACTGTGGGAGTCAGCGGCAGGCAGCAACACAGTCCCTATCCTCGGGAGCTCCCAGTCCAAGGGCACAAGGGGCCTTGCCCTTGGTGAGCTGTGGCTGTTGCAGATGCCCTTTGTCTCCACAGGGTCCTGCTGCTCAGTGTGGCCTTGACCAGCAGCAGCCCGGGGCTGGGTTAGAAGTGCTGTGTCTCAGGCTCATGCTAAAGCAGCACTTGCACCTGGCCAAGATCCCCAGGTGACTGTGTGTGTCCCAGTGTGAGGCACCAACTGTCCTCTTCAGCTCAGTGCCGCCCTGGGCTCCCTCTCCTGGGTCAGGGGCAGCAGGGGATGAAAGTGGCTACCCCAGACCACACAGGAGGCTGGAGACCTCCCTAAGGGCCTCTGGTGTCGGGTGCGGTGTCTCCCCAAGCCCCACCCCTGCTGTCCCCTGATGCAGCGAGAGACCCAGGTCACTGGAGCCAGCCCGCTGGTAATGAGACAGATCCTCCAAGCAGCCCCCGCTGAAGGCGTTTAGCGACATTTGCTTGATCCTACTTTAATAACCCGCCGGCCTGCGCGCCAGACGTGGCTCACAAGTTGCAGAACAGGAGGGTCATTCCTTATGATTTTTAATAAAGAGCTTTTTATAACCAGCGTCGTCAGTGCTATTAACATGCCGCGTGTTTAATAAGACCACAGTAACAAGGGGCCTGTCTCCTTGCTCACGTGGAAGGAGCACCGTGGCTTGTCGCCTTACCACATCCTCCCAACCCCTGTGCGCAGAGTCGCACCACCAGCCAGACACGTGCACAGCCTCTGCTGCCTGGGCAAGGGACACTGTGAACACTGGAACATACAGTAGGTACACGCGAGCTCTCTGTGTGCAAGCCACACAGGCCCTCGCCCACGTGTGCAAGTTACGCTCGTGAACAGGTGAGGTGAAGCGGCGCCTGCGGACTGAGTGGCACGCTCACCCGCGTGGTTTTCCAGTCCAAGGCATCCGGGGAGGCGCGAGGGCTCCTTGGAGCGATGGGCGGAGACCGTCTCCTGGGTGCAGCGAGGAGGAAGGGCGGAGCAATCCCCGGTGGGCGTGGTCAGAGAGACCGGCCCAAAGCTGCCGAAAAGGGAGTTTGCAGGGACACCAAGCTGGCTAGCCAGGCTCCGAGGGGTCGCCTGGAAGGCCCAGAGTCCGAGGAGCCTCTTCCACCCTCCATGGTCTGTTTGGAAACCTGACACGTGTGTACACACGCGCACAGGCATGCGCACGGGTCACGAGCAGGCTGGGGAGCGCCAGCAGGGTGCCGGGCCCCGCCCACGTCCCCATGCAGGCCAGGGTTCTGTGACTCTCCAGCCTGCATGCAGAAGGCCAGGAACCCGCCCGCGATCACACTGCGGGTGAGGCACAGCCTCTGCCCTGCCATGGGCCGCACCCCTTCAGCACCGGGGGAAGCAGCGGCCGGAGAGGCCAGGGCTGGGGGGTTAGCACAAAAGGAAAGGGAGGCAGGAAGAGGGCCACCCAGCCGCAGGGGTGTGGCGGTACTTGGGCCTTGTGCCCCTGGGAGGGAGGGATCAGTGGCCTCATTTCTGCCACCGAGGCCTGGGAAGTTGTGCCATGTGCCCCAGGGAGGACCCAGAGCAGGCGGTGCTTCCCGGGTCTGCAGGGTTCCAGGGGCACGGATTCCGTGGCTCGACTCGGCGTGGCCCACTCCTTCCTGCCACCCGGCCACCTGGGCCAGCTGCTCCTCTAGCTGGCTGTGGGCAGAGCAGGCCAGAAACCACAGGTCAGCACCTTCCTCAGGACATCTGGGTGCAAGGCGACTGGTAAGGGGACACCTGTCGCGCCCGGTCCCGGCCTCGGTGCAGCTTAGATGAGAAGCTGCCGGCCCGCGGCGCTGAGCGGGAATGGAAGGGGGAGGCGGCGGGGCGGGGCTGACCCACGAGGGCTTCCGCGAAGGAGCAGAGCGGCCTTTGCGCCTTCTGATCTATAAGCCTCTGGAAGCCAGGGGTCGATGGGGGTCCCTCTGCGCGGCGTTTTTATTCGGGCTTCTCTGCTCCTCGCGGCTTTCCAGAGCCATCATCGAGCGAGCTCCCCAGAGGAGACGTCGATATGCCCGGGAAAGACAAAACGGACTGGCCCCTGCCTTGGCGGGGGCTGGAGGAGGCAGCCGGGCGGGGGACATCGACATTTAATAGCGGCAGCCAGGTGGCTCTGAATAGCGCCGGCTCAGACAAAGGGCCCGGGCCCTGTGCGCCGCCCAGCCTGGCCTCCTCCAGTCTCCCTGTCTTCAGCTCGGAAAGGTCAGAGGCTCCTGCCCACCAGGCTGAACTTGGACCCTGAACTTTGAGTCTGCACAGGGCTGTGTGTGGGCCCCGAGGCAGACGCAGAGCAGCGGGGGGACAGGGCGGTGGTGCGGGGCTGGTAGAGGCCGAGGCTGCCGCTCTCAGCTCCGGAGTCACCCCAGCCCCCAGCTTACAGGCTGACCTGATTTCCCAGCTCCTGGCTCTGCCCAGATGCCACCAGCAGCCCGCCCCTCCCCCTCCGGGGGCTGAGCCAGTAATGGAGATGCGATACTCACATCCCCAGGACCCCCATTATCGCCCATGTGCTGATACACATCTCCAGCCCAGCCTGGCCAGCCCTGCAGGTCTCACACAAAGGAAAGAGATGACAGTCAGGGCCGGGCTTTGTGCTCCGCCCCGGGGGCCAGCTTGAGCCTGACCACTCGAGTCACGACCGAGAGCGGAGGCTTTGAGCTGTGAGCTGGCACTGCCGTGGAGACCGTGGCGCTGTGTGGGCCAGGCCCGGGGTCACAGTTCACACGCACAAATGTGTTCGGTCTACACAATGGCCCTGAAAGGGAACACGATGCCCTTCCTTTCAGGTGAGAGACTGGCCCACAGTGCACACAGTAGGGCTGAGTCCGGTTTGAACCCAGGTGACTCCGAATTTCACACAGCCCTGGGCCAGCCCCGTCCTGTGGTCCAGATCCTCTCCACCTGTGGCTACCCTCTCAGTCATCTGTGTCCAGTTCCATACTGGCCTAGTGACTTACTGTCCCTAGACTGGTTGTCCCTGGCTTGGGCACCCTTTTCCCCAGAGACCCCAGAATTTCTCCCCACCAGATGTTGAACAGTAACAAGGACTTGGTCTTAGCTGTCCCCAAACAGGACATCTTCAGATTCTGTGCCCACGGACTCTGCCATGAACCGTGTACATTGTTTGCGCTTGACCAACCACCGCTAAGCACCGGGATGTCAGCTCAGGGGCCTCAGGGAGGGGAGGCGACAGAGAGAGACAGATCTTGTCCTGGGGGTTTAAGGCCAGTAGGAACAAGGGCCCCTCCCACGGGCACTATAAAGCCCAGGCAGGACAAGGCGCCTGATTTCCTGTTCTGCCTGCCCGGGTTTGGGAAACAGGAGTCCCTCTGCCTACCAGCTACGAGTCACAGCAGCCTCTCTCCTCCGTCTCTGGAGTCGAGGGACAATGATGGTGTGATGATGTGGGCATGGGGTGCCCCCCAGGATCTCAGGTGTTAATGCAGGAATGTTCAGAGGTGAAGGGATCAGATTATGAGAGTGTAACCTAATCAGCAAACTAATTCGTTTGAGGAATTAACAATTTGAAAGGAGCGCTGTACTGCATGGTAACCACAGGCAGCTGGGGAGCGGATGGAGGAAGTAGGTCACTGGAGGGGGTACCTTGGGGTTATATAGCTTGTCTCTGGCTCCTTGTCCCCTCCCTACTGTCTGCCCCGAGCTGAGCTGCTCTCCACCACGCCTTCCTTCAGGAGGCTCTGCCTCACCTCCGTCACAGAGCGGTGCAGAGTCAGCTGACCATAGACTGAGACCTCAGAAGCCATGAACCCCGGGTGAACTGTCCCTCCTCTTCATTGCTCTTGGGAGGCGTTTTGGTCACAGCCAAGCTGACTGACACAGAGGGGAGGCAGCCTGGGGCCCCGGAGCTCGCACCTGGGAATCAACCAGACGTGGTTGCAGCCCTAGGCCTGTGTGTTAATGGTGTGATTTGGGATCACTGGGGCCTTGGGTGTCCCGTCTGTAAAAGGGGTGATAAAACTCCCTGCACGGATATTGCCACATCAAATATGCCTGTTAGGACCCCGACGCCGAGGGAGTGTTGACAGAAGCTGCAGCCCCTTCACTTCTTTGGCGAACAGGGAGCAGCAGGGACCTTGGGTGCTGTCCACACGGGGTGGCTGCGAGGGGTCCCGAGCCGTGGAGGTCTCCAGGGACAGGGAGTGAACTGGATGGCGTTGGAAATCTCTTCAGCCAGAGCACCTCCGCCCTTCCCTGACCTCACAGCGCAGTGGCCTCCAGTGTCAGTGCCCGCTCTGGACTCCATCGAGCGGACTGTGACCCCCAGCTGGCTCTCCAGCGCAGTCCTCCTACGGCAGAAGCTCCGCAGAGACTTGGGATCAACGAGGAGGGTGGAAAGGGCAGAGCCAACCAGGATCAGCTGCGAGGAGCGGACAGCAACAGGAAATGGCTCCCAGGTCGGTGGAAGAGGGGTGCATGGAATCCTGTCATGCGCCCAGCCTGGCCGGGCCTGGGGCAGGACAAGGACCACAGAGGCCACTGTGGAGCAGCAACAACAGACACTTTGGCCCCTCAGGGAGGGTGTTGAAGTCCCAGGTAGATATGCAATTATGTGGGAGCCAGAGGAGGGACGTCCACCCCGGCCTGGGTGACAGGACCCCGAGTCAGTCCTGTAACCTTGGCTTGAACTTGTAGCCTCCAGAATCGTGAGGAGACTTCAGTCTTGTAACTATAAGCCAGTGTTAGAGTTTGGACCTGGATGTCCCCAAAGATGCAGGTATTGGACACTGGTCCCTAGTACAGTGATGTTCAGAGGGACTTTTAGGAAATGATCAGACTATGAGGGCTCTGGCCTCATCAGCAGGTTGACCCCCTGATGGATGTGTAGTTTGAATGCACGATTGGCAAGGGTGGACGCTACGGGGCAGGACCTGCTTGGAGGGAGCGGCTCCTTGGGGCATGCCCTTGTTGACTCTATTTTGCCCCTGGTCCTTTTCTTCCTCTTTGTTTTCTGGCTGCCATGAGCTGAGAAATTTTCCCATCTGCCCTGATGTTCTGCTGCATCTCAGACCCAAAGCAATGGAGCCAGCAACCATGGACTGAAACCTCTGAAACCAAGAGTCAAAACAAACCTTTTTTCTCTAAGTTGATTTTCTCAGGTATCTTGTCATAGCAGTGAAAAGCTGACTAGCACAGCTAGGGAGAGTGATGGCAGAGGGAGATAAGTCAGTCTTTTCTTATGGAGGGAAGAAAAAGAAGGAGCAAAAATGAAACATTAATGCCAGTCACCATAATACTCCAGCTCTCATCAGGATGTTGGGCATAGTAGGTGCTCAATGGACATTTGTTGACTGAATGAAAAATCCAGTGCTTGCACATAGCTTATTAGTTTAATCCTTCCTCAGCCCTACGAGGCAGACATTATCGCTCCTCTTGTCTTACACCTGGATTCAAATGGAAGGATATCACTCCAAAGCCTGTGCTCAGGTCTCCCTGCTGCAGTGGGGTCCATTTAGAGTCCCCTGCAGCTATGCAGAGCGCTGTGTGTGCAAACCACAAACAGGCATGTAGTTGACAGGCTGCCAGGAGAAAGTCCTGCAGCCCGAGGGCTTAAGCAGTGAAGTTGATTTTCTCACAATTCTGGAGGCTACAAGTCCAAGATCAAGGTGTTGACAGGGCTGCTTCCTCCGGAGGCCTCTCCTCGCTCACAGAGGCCGCCTTCCGCTGGGTCTTCCTCTTGTCTTCTCTGTCCTGCGTCCGTGTCCCATTTCCTTCTCATGAGAGCACCTCCTGTCTTGGGTCGGGGTCCACGCTGGTGATCGCAGTTTAACCTCAGGACCCCTTTAAAGACCCTCTGCAGATACAGTCACAGTCTGAGATTCGAGTGTGAGGACTTCGAGGTCTGGATGTCGAGGGGACAGTGGGCCCATCACAGACTGTTCAGGGAGGTGAACCCGGAGGCCGGGCGGAGCCTGAACCAGCATCTCCCGGAAGGGACGCACGGGAGGCGGAGGCGAGGTGTGACGGACCCGCAGGTGCGACACTGGGTCTCCGCCTCTCCGCGGATGGCCTCAGGGAACCGAAGGCTCCCGTTCACGCCCACACTACAGTCGGAAAAGGGGACTCGGGATGACAGGGAAGCAGACCCCAGGCCCAGAGCTGGCTTCAGCCTGGAATCCGGGGATTCCTCTCTAACTGCAGCCCTGCCTTCCCGCCCCAGGGGACTCACCCAACCCCTGAGATCAACCACGCCACCCCCCGCAAACTAAATTCATGCCGGGGACATCCACCAGCAGCCACTGCTGTGACAAAGCCACTCCAGACCCTCCTGCCAATTGGCTGATGGGGACGGACACCCCGGCCCCCGATCGGGGGAGCTGGACACAGCGGGAGCCGCGAGATCCTGTCAAGAGCGCGAGGCTCTCGGGCCTCTGGGAAGACGGCGCCTCTGCCGAGTGTGTGTTTGGTCACTGTTAATGTCACTGTGCAGGTGGGTAATGAAGAGGCCTCGGGCTGTCGTCAAAACAAAGCCCCTGGAAAGCTGAGCCACACGCCCGGGAAGGAAAGGGGAGATCTGCATTTTGAATTCACGGCTCAAAAAGTGACCCTCGCCGAGCCCCCTCCCCACCCTGCGCCGTGAACGTATTTTGAAAATCTCTTCGGTGGGGACACATCTCAGACCCACCACTGTGTGCCCCACCGTCCCCCCGATACCGGACACAGAGCGCGTCTTCACACACCCTCGGCAGGAGAGCAGAGCGTGCCCCTCATCCACGTTTAAGATCTCCAGCAGAGAAGCTGGTGACCGGGGACGGGGAGGCGGAAGTCCCAGGTTGAGACCCCACTCCGCCCTGAGTCGTTCATGTGGCCTCCGACTCTGCTCCTGTCCACGGCGGGCGCCCAGGTTCTCCAAAGCCGGGGAGTCCAGGGCGTGCCTCCCCTTACAGACTCACGCCCTTTCCTGGCCGCTCCATAGTTACCTATGGCTGCTAAAAACGGCCCCAAATTTAGAAGCTTAAAACTATCCGCTCTTCTTATCTCGCAGTTTCTACGGGTCAAGGAGGCAGGCGCAGCGTAGCTGGAGGGCTGCAGCCATCCGAAGCTCCGCTGGGGACGAGGGAGCTGCCCTGAGCTCACTCCAGTGACCCTTTGGGCCTGGAAGCCTAGTTCCTTGCCAGCAGCTGTCTGGGGGGCTCGCTCGGCTCCTGGCTGCTTCAGGCAGCTTCTTCGCTGCTGTGACTAAAGGACCCGACCAGCGCACCTGCAGAGGAGAGAGGTTGATCTGAGGGCCCGCGGTTTCGGGGGTCTTAGTCCACAGGAGGCCGGCTCCGTTCCTCGGGGCTCGAGGTGAGGCAGGACAGCATGGCGGAGAGTGTGGCGCAGGGAAGCGGCTCGCACGATGATGGATGATCGATCGGTGATCGGGAAGCAGAGGGACAGATACCCGAGGCCTCGCCCGATTCCCTCCTCCAGCCGCACCCACCACTTGGGTTCATCGCCTCAGGGATGAATTCACTGACAGGGTGGAGGCTGTCAGGACCCCGTCCTTTCTCCTCTGACCTGCACTGTCACACGCAGGCGGGCTTCTGGGGACCCCTCACCTCCAACGCGCGGGCGTCCGCACAGGGCTGCCACGGCATGGCTTGCTGCAGCAGGGCCAGTGAGGGACAGGGCGGAGAGGGCGTCAGCAGGAGAGAGCCACAGTCTGCAGCATCCCGATCTCAGAGGTGACGTCGGTGTCCCCCGTTCTGTCCATGGGCAGCGGGTCGCCAGGCCCAGCCTGCCCTCAGGGGAAGCGGAGCGCACAGAGGCAGGCAGGCAGGGGTCACGGGGACCAGGGTAGCAGCAGGCACGGTGCTTCTCTCCCTGTCGTTCCCCTGGCCTCTGAGACCTCGGTGTTCCCTCTAGGACTTACACACGGGGCTCCGTTAAGAAGGGGTCCCCAGGGAGAGCTGGTGGCCCAGCCACCCCCGCGGAGATTGACGAGGCACTGACAGCGGACGGACCTGCCCCTGCTCAGGGAGGTGCTTCTGTGCTCGGCCAGGTGCCCGCGGGCGCTGCACCCTAAGGCCTGGAGGAAGCCGGGAGAACCGGCAGTGCCCAGGGCACCTCCGCCTTGTCCCTCAGGTTCCATGGGACCCCGTGGCTCCTGTCCCCCAACTCCGAGGTGGGTGACAGGACGCCTGGGGAGCACTGCTGTGCCCCGAGGAGGTGGGTGGACACCACGCCCTCAGGAAGAGGAAGCTGCCGGCGGCTGGCGGGTGGGGTCCCCACTGGGCAGTCACCGAGGGGAGTCGGACGGGTGAGGAGCGGGTGGGTGGAGGAGAAGACGTCCCTGCCTCCAGGGGGGACAGGCCTGGGGCCAGGGCAGGCGTGCGGGTGTCCCCAGGAGAACTTTGAAGTGCGACGTCGTTCCGATGGTGGCCCTGGGGTGGACGAATGGGGCAGGTGATTACCTGCCCAATGACGGCCTCTTCGTCCACGGTCTCTTCGTCCACGCGGCCTCTGTTTCTGCTGGGCCATTTCTCGCACCCGCCCGCACCCTGCCCTGGAGTCTGATACTTGCTTGTGGGATGAGAGAATGAATCAATCAATGCGTCAATCAATGGCGGTCCCCTGGGTGAGATTCCACTGTTCTGTGGAGATGTCGCTCAAAGCTTCCTCCTGGAAACTTTTCCTACTGCCCGGGCAGCTGGAGGGTCGCCCCTTGGATCCCAGCAACCCGCCCCCTATCATGGAGAGTGTGCTCACTGAGGCTCAGCGGGATGCTGCTTGAGAGCTTGGGCTCAGAGTGGCCCTACCAAGGGCTGCAGCCTTGCTCTGTCTCTGTGACCTTGGACAATTTGCTGGACTTCTCCAAACCCGGTGTCCCTAGCCATAAATTGTGGCCCATAATAGTTGTGTTGTGAGGATTAAAGACATTAATACATATTAAACACTTAGGATAATGGCAAGTACATAGTAAGTGCTCAATAAATGCTGGCCGTGCCTTCTGCCCGCTCACTTATCACTCTCCACTGCCGTCGTCCACCTCATTAGGCCAGGACCTGCCAGGCTCCTTGTGGAACCGTTTCCTGGCCTGCAGGAGGTCATAAATCCTGCATCCACTCCGGGACCCACTTTGCCCAAGGAGGACGGAAAAACCTTGAACTCCAGGACTCGGCCCGTGGCCGGTCATGCCCCGGCCTCCCCGCCTGGCACACACCCGGCCCCTGCAGACCCAGGAGGACGCTGGCTCCAGCCTCCCCCGCCCCACCCCTCGCTACCCTCAACTCGGGAGTCCTCGCGCGGAGTTAATTTCTTGTAGATGCGTATCAGTCATGGAGCAGGGAATCTCCCCGCTAATGAGGAATCAGAGTCTCCATGTTGTTACTTAGCTAATTAGTACACAGACTGCTGTGGGGGAGACAAAGGTCAGAGAAGATTTGGGCGGAAAAGGAGACAGGATCTCCAAGGGGGAGGCTCGAGGAGGGAGACCTTGGCCTGGCTTCTGCTTCCGCTGATCTGGCCCCGGGAGGTCAGCTGCGGCGTGGAAGGTTCCAGGCGGCATCCCGGTACTCTGGTTTGTGAACTGGATGTGATATCCTGATGAGCAAGAGGGAGAGGCCAGTGGGCAGGTCCTGGGGACAGGAGAGGCCAGCCGGGGTCGGGAAGCCCCCAGGGCGGAGCGGGCTCACTCCTGTGGCACGGCTGCTCCGGGTTCTTAGGCAGGAAAGAGCGTTTGACCCTGGCGGGGAAGAGGCCAGGCAAGGCAGGATGGGGTCGGCGGGTGGGGACTCACCAGAGGAAACACTGGGCAAGGGGGCATCCGGCTAGGCTGGCCTCACCGGTCCTTGCTGAAGGCCGTGGGGGTGGCCAGACGTCACCAGGGGCTGTGAGTGAGGAGGCCTCAGGCAGGGAGCGGGTCATCGCGGGGCCCGGATGCCTTGAAACTGGACTCTAGCAGCAGACACACGGAGGGGCCTGGGCGGAGGTCCCCGAGCCTGGCTGCACCTCTGCCCATTCTTCTGCTCCTGATTCAAACGCCAGGGAGGGAGCTGGACCACCCGCTGCCCCTTGGTGAAGGAAAGGGGACCTCTGGACAGTTCCACAGGTGGACACCTCACAGAGGAAAGGCCATGCTCCCTGAAGGGAACCAGGGCCCCGCTGGGAAGGAGGGACAGACTCTGGGCAGGTGGGAAAGCGCCTTCCTTCCTTCAGCAAAAACGGACTAGGTGCCTACTGTGTGCTGGGGCCGTGGGCTGTGTGAGGGAGCACTTGGGGGAGACCACGGAGGCCCATGCACCTCCCAGGGACGGCCTCCCCAGGGACATGCTGGTCACAAGGGCCCCCTGGGGATGGGGGTGTGCCACCCAACCCCGTGTGCCAGACGGGTCTTGGCTACTGGCCGAATGACCCGCAGCAGTCCAACGTCTCCACCTGAGGAATGGGCTGGCGATGCAGTGGGTGGGCACTAAAGGGCATGGCAAAGGCCAATGCACAGTGGGCACCTAGGACTTGCCGAGGGTCCAGAGCCAGGTCCCGGGGGATCGAGGCCGCATCGCGAAGCAGTGGAAGTAGTCAGATTCCAAAGAGGAAACGCGGTCCAAGTCTGGGAGGCCCCACCTACCGCAGAGGGAGTAGAGCGATTTTGGAAGGTTCCTCGGACGGGACTGCACTGGGGGCGGGTTGCAGAGCAGGCCAGGAGAGCTGCTGTCCCAGGTCACAGCGGTGCCCGCCAGGTGGAGGAGGAGCTTCCCACATGGGACCAGGTGCCTGGGGAAGGGGTCGCGCCTCCCTCGGCAACACAGACCCTGCAGCCGACTGCTTCTGTTTGAACCTGTGTCTGCCACTTCCTACCTATGCGGCCTGTGTAAGTGACTTGGTCTCTTTCAGCCTCAGTTTCCATGTCTATAAAATGGGGATGCTATGGTCACACCTACGTCCTGGAATACACGCACACAAAGCCTGAATTAGGTGTCGACAACCGTTCATTTGTGTGTTGCTCATCAGTGCTGCCTAACAAGTCACCCCCCAACTCGGTAGCTAGACCGACATCTCAAGAGAAAGTCAGGAATCCAGGTGGCTTAGCGGGGTCCTCTGCTGGGGACCTCAGAGTCTGCTAAGACGGTGACCATGTCAGGGCTCCCGGGCGCAGATCTGCCTCCAAGGTCCCTCCAGCAGAGGCTGGCTGGGTTCCGGTCCTCACGGTCACGGGCCGAGGCCTCAGGTCCTCACGAGCTGCCTGTCACCCAGCTGTGGTCTTCCCGCAGCTCCTCCCTACGGGGACTCTGTGGGGCTGCTGGCCACTCACGCCTGGCTCATCAGAGCCGGAAGGCAGGGGCCTGGAGGGCGCCGGCAAGGCCGGGCCAACCTTCTGTTGACGAGCCTCAGGTGCGATGTCCCTTCTGTCGTCCTGTTTATTAGACGTGAGTCACTAGGTCCAGCCCAGTGCCAGGGGGAGGGCACCACGCAGGTGTGGTGTCAGGAGGTGGCCACCGTCAGGGCCCCTGGCAAAGGCTGCTCCACGCCCAGCCGAGGGGCCGCCTGAGAGGAAGGGCAGAGAGAGGGGCCGTGTCTTCCCTCGCGCTGAATCCCTGGCGCCTAGAAAATGGCCTGGCGCGACAGAGAAGCTCAATAAATATTTGTCCAGAGAATCAGCCCGGGGCTCCCTCTGGGCGGGCTGGGCAGGGAGGCCTCCTCCTCCTCCGTCCTCTGAGCTCCCCGTGAGGATCTGCAGCCCGGGGCCGGAACAGGCCCCCTGGGAAGGGCTTTCCTGCCGCTCCAGGCGGCTGCCCGCCACTCCATCTCCCGCGCCAGGGAAGCAAAGTCCACGGGAAGGAGGTGGGAAAGCCGGCCGTGCAGCCAGGCGCGGGCTTCCCGCTGTCCCCGGCCTCTGAGGCTGAGTCCTCTCACGCAGCCTCCCTGCTGGAAGCAGAGGCGGCCTCCTCCAGGCCCTCTTGGTCATCTCTGTGGCTGCCATGGCCCCGACCGCTGTGCCCTCTCCCCGCGTCTCCTCTGGGTCCCTGTCATTTCCACGCAGGGCGCCCAGGGCCTTCTGCAAGCGCCCGCAGGACGGGGGTGCTCACGGTAGAGCACTCGCCCAGCGTGCAGCAGCCCGGGGCCCTCCCTGCGCGTGCACACACATGCACACGCACACGCACACGCACACGCAACTCACGTCACCTGCTTTGAGCCTGCCCGGGGCTTCCTGTCCTCTGGGATCAGCTCCAGTTCCTGCCCCTGTCCCCGGTCCTGCTGACTCTTTTCTGCACTTGTTCGGGCCCATCCCAGGCGTGGGCACCAGGTCCTGCTGCAGGCGGTCCTCCCCCTCCAAGGCTTTTCCCCTGTTCTCCGGCCCGCCGGGGATCCTCCCAGCTCTGTGCAGTTCCAGATCCTTCTTAACCTCCACCGGCCTGATGAGCCTCCCGGAGCGGCCTCCCGGCCCGCACCTGGCCATCACCTTCTCCCCGTCCTCTTTGCACTTCCTGGTCTGGAGCAGGACCTGGGCTGTCCTGGTTCAGCTGCGGACTTGCTGTTCACTGGCTTCTCTGCTACCCGCTCCATGAGGCCAAGAGGGACGCCTGGTGGGTCACGGCCGCGCCCCCACGCCCAGCATGCCACAGGACAAGTGAACGCCTCCCCTGTGCCCTGTACCCAGCTGCTGGACACACTGCGGGGGTGGGCTGGCTCTGAGCTTGTCCCAGGTGGGCTCCCAGCTGGCTGCTAGGCCAACACGCATCTGGTCTCAGCGTGGTCCCCTCCTCCGGGAAGTCTCCCTGGCTGCCTCTGTTGGAGGAAAGAGCGTGGGGTTTGGAGTCAGGCCCAGATCTGCTCGGCCACGTGGCGATGGGGACCCCATGCCTGAACTGCTCAGGGGCACAGTCCTAGCTGTCGGAGTCGCTGAGTGAAACACGTCAACATGGAGCCTCTGGGCCAGGGGAGAGGGCCACCAGGCCCGGGGCCTTCTCGGGTGCTGGCAGCTTGATCGCCCGCACACTGCCCCTTCCCCGGGTGTGCCCGGCACTGGGCCCACCTTCCTCTGTCCCTGCTGGTCTGTGAGCGCCTGCTCGTGAGAACACGACTTCTCCCTGTCCATTCCCGACTCACCCGGCGCCGGCTTGGCACCAAACTGGGCCTGGGAGACTCTGTGGAATGCCCTGACCTTTGCCCTTCTCTGGACGGAGAAAAGCAGCTTGAAGCAATTTTAAGCCCATTCACTCGCTGAGCTCCCAGCACGTGGACAAGGTCCCGGTGGAATTTCCTTCCTGGAATCCAGGAGCTGCTGGATTCGTCCGGCCAGCAGGGTCTGTCCAGGACCGCAGAGTGTGCACCAGTTACCCAGGAAAGTCTCATCTCCAGCAGCTGCCAGCCGAGGCCCGGGACGCCGGGCTGCTGTCCTCACCCCGTCTTCCCCTGGGGACCACTCTGCATGCTCTGGGTGCTGTTCCGCTCCCTGCAGAACGACAGCTCCCCTCTGCTCACGCTGAGGGCCGGCCACGTGCAGGGCTGTGGAAGCGGTGAGGTCCGTCTGCTGCAGCCCGTGGGGCTGGCTATTTCCCTGCCTCCCAACCTCTGTGTGCCTTCCAGCACCCCCGACCTCGCTTGCCACCTTCAGAGGCGGTAGGGTGCCTGGCTGAAGATCCTACAGGGCCAGCTGTGCTTTCAACAACAGCAAGTATATGGACTGAGGTCCCATGACTGGGTGTTTACCCAAAAGAACCAAAAGCAGGATGCACATGTGTACAGCAGCAGCAGCCACAAGAATACATAAATGAGCTGGGCATGTCCGCCACACTGAGGAATATTACTCAGCCCTGAAAAGGAAGGACCTCCTGACATGTGCTACAACACCGATGCCCCTGGAGGACGTTCTGCAGGGTGAAAGAAGCCAGGCACAAAATGGCAGAGTACAGTATTATACCAATAGTCAGACTCAGAAAGGAAAGAAGAAATGGTGGTTGTCAGGGCGGCAGGAGGGAATGGGGGTTATTGTTTAACGTGTGGAATTTCAGTTTTGCACATGAAAACGTCCTGGAGCTTGATTGCATGACAATGGGAACGTGCTTTCCGGAGCTGAACACAAAAAAAATGGATAGGAGGGTTGATTTTATGGTTTGCATCTCTCTCATAATTAAATTTAAAAGACAGAGGTTAGAGGGCGGAAGGCCCTGCCGGGCGGGCACACCTGGGCAGGGAGGAGGGCCTGGGGGACCCGGCGTGGCCTCGCAGCCCGCTCCTCCCTAGAGCCCTGGCTTTCACTTCTGCTCCCTCCTCTTCCTCGGAGGTCTGAGTGTGGCCGCGTCTCTGTCCCCCTCTCCCCTTAGCCCGAATGACGGAGGCCACTCCTTCCAGCTCTCCTGGATTCGGAAATAAATCCGAAACGGACTGGCGAGGCCACGTCACGCTGGGAGGACAGGTTTCTGAGTCCTCAGCCCTCAGCCCGCACCTCCAGACTCGGCCACTCAGTTCTGCGCGGGCCACTGTTGGGCAGCCTCACCGAACTCCTCATTGACAAAGATGGTCCCCCTGCCAGCAGCCCAGGCTGGGCTGGCGCTGAGGCCCCTGCTGTTCCCACCTCTGCCTCTGCCTCCCCTCGGGGTGCCCTGCAGCTCCGCCTGGCCACTGGCGCTTCCACTTGGCACCTGGCCTCACGGGTGTTGCCTCCCCTGGAGTCTCAAGGTGCATCCTGGGATCGTTGCTCCTCTGTCTGCAGATCCTCCCTCACAGGCCCCGGGCCAGGGAGGCCCCTGGGGAGGGGACGCAGCAGGGGGGGAGGCCACACGGGAGCCGCTTTCCTTCCTGGTCCTCTGCAGCCTGAGGCAGGAGCGCACGAACCACGGTCCAGCACACAGCGCCCTGAGCCCCACCCTGGCCGTCGGACAGCTGCTGCTGGGGGTCCATCCTCCACTGGACACGGCCCCCCGCACCCCTCTCTCCGACTCTGGGTCACCTCTCCTGCCTAGGTGTGAGGAGAGCTGCCCCTGGACTGGAGGGACACGGCTCTCAGAGGTGCTGCCCGCCATGTGACCGCTCTTCAGCCACCACCCGGGAGGGGCTCAGGAGGCGCCTCCTTGGCCCACGTGCCTGGACGGTCCCTGGTCGCCTGGGCAGAGCAGCCTGGGTGCCCTGTGGGTCACCGCCTGGTGCCCTGGCACCCAGCCTGTGACCTTCCTGCACGTGGGTTTCCTCCTCCGTGAGTGGGAACGCCGCCTCCCCCCCACCCCCGCGTTCCTGTCGCGGGCAAGCGCGGTGACCCCTGCAGAGCCCTGTCCTGTGGCGGGAGGTGGGGGGCGGGAGGTGGCGGTCGGGAGCACCGCGGCATCTATTGCAGGCATTAGGGACCCCCTGCTCCCCAGGCACAGTGGGGCGTGGGCGGTGACGCGCAGGGTGGCACATTACAGTCCTAAGAGCACATTCCCGATGCGCCACCATATGTGGTTAAGAAACACAGCTGGGAGTCTCCCAGGGAGGAAGAGCCCGCCTGTGGGTAAAGATGCCAAGACCCGGGGGGCGGGTGTTCAAGGTCACGTGCCCGCGCAGTGGCAGGGCTGGGGTGGGGACTCAGGCCTGTGGCTGATTTTTAAGTTTGGTTCTGGAATCAGCTGAGGCCTCACCTCGTCCCCAGGAACCTTCCAGAGCAGCCACTACCCGTGCCGGGCCTGGCGTGCAGGCAGCTGGGGCGCCCTGGCACCCCACGGGTCTGTGCCCTGGCGACCTCCGTGCCGCGCGCCCCTGCAGGCACACCGAGCGTCCCTTCGGGAGGGACTCTAAAGTGCCTCTGAGCTCCTCCTACATATTTATATGCCTGTGTGCGCGATAAAAATAAAACCACTCCACCCGCCGCTGAAATGCAGCCACTCCGGGTGTGAAATACGGGCTTATCCAACAGGCCGAGCAGCGGCGCCCAGGGAGGCGCCAGGCCCTCGGGGAGGTGCCGGGCAGGGAAGGAGGTGGGAGGTACTGATCTTGATAAGTCGGCAGCGGACCTGGGAGCAGGAGCCAAGAAGGCACCTGGGGACCTGGAGGGCGCTCGGCCTCCGGGGAAGAACTGGTGCTCAGGGAGAGAAGGGTGCTCAAGGGGAGCGTGGGCCCCCAACCCGTGCTCCACACACCCCGAACTTCGTTCCCAGAGAGCAGCCTGCAGGCATGGAGGGCTCCAGCCAACCCCAATGTCCCCTTCTTCCTGCAAGGCAAGGTCCCCGGGGAGGCCAGTTCCTTGGCTTCTGGCCGGTGCAGGAAAGGACCCACTTTGAAGAACACGTTGGACATCCGGCCACGGTGACCTGTGGCTGGGGCCGTGAGTGCTGGCAGCTTTGAAGCCCTGCGCTAGCTGAGACTCTGCCTCCTCCCTGCTCCGTGCCAATTCCCTGGGGCAAGCACAGGGGGTCTGCCACACCTTCCTGAACAGTGGCAGCTCGTCATGGGCCCTGTGGCGTAGGAACCACCAGCTTCTGGGGGCCACGGGTGTGGGACTCGGCAAGGGAGCTGGGGGCAATTCAGGCAGAGAACAGCAGCGGCAGGTTCTGTACTGGAGGAGAGCTGGCGAGCTCTGAGGGCTGAAGATGGCAGCCAGGCACACAGAGCCCCGGCAGCTGGGCCACCCTGCTGGTTGGAGCTCCGCCCTGGGCAGCAGCTGGGGCAGGGTGCTAAGGGGAGCTCCTGACCTGGAGGGGGCCTGAGGGGGCCTGAGGGGGGCTGAGGGGGGCTGAGGGGTCCTGAGGGGGTTGAGGGGTCCCGAGGGGTCCTGAGGGGGTTGAGGGGGCCTGAGGGGGCCTGAGGTGACCTGAGGGGTCCTGGGGGGCCTGAGGGGGCTGAGGGGTCCTGAGGGGACCTGAGGGGGCCTGAGGTGACCTGAGGGGGACTGAGAGGGCCTGAGGGGGCCTGGGGGGCCTGAGGTGACCTGAGGGGTCCTGAGGGGACCTGAGGGGGCCTGAGGTGACCTGAGGGGGACTGAGGGGGCCTGAGGTGACCTGAGGGGGCCTGAGGGGTGCCCGGGTGAGCGTGTGCTGCAGGCTCAGGGCTGGGCAGTTCTGAGGACTCTCAAGTGTTCTCCTGTCAGGACGGGGTGGTGGGGACATGGCAGCATCTGGTGGCCTCAGGGAGGCAGCAGAGACCCAGGGCGCCAGCGGGTGGGTGTGGTGGCCCTCCGGTGGTCTTGGCAGTGCCCAGGCCTCAGCTGTGAGCTCTCAGGGGGCACAAACCGTGGCCTTTTGCTTCAGTGTCCCGACACCCAGCTCAGCACCTGGTCCACAGAAGCCCAGTGATGGCGTGTGGCCCGTGTGCCCTCTGCACACGGGTGGCCCATGAGAACCACTTGTTGGGACGCTGGCGTGGCGCCATCAGGGCTTGGGGCCTGAGACCCTGTGCCACCCTGGGCTGCCACGCCCCACCTCCCTCGAAATCTCGAGCATTAAGGAGGCTCGCCGTTTCCCGGCCGCGGCCCCCGGCGTCCCTTTGGGAGAGCCTAGCTCTGGGGACGAAGGACGGTCCCCTCCTGCCCCCAGAGACTCCATCCCAGGAGAGCATCCCAGCCTGCGCAGCTCTGCCTGGTGCCCTCCCGGCAGGGTACAGGAACACAGGACGAGAAGCCAGCTTGGGCTCAGCCCCAGGAGGCCAGGGAGGGGCCCGGGGTGGCGGGGTGGTTTGCCACAGTTGGGGACTGGAGAGGGAGGAAGAAGAGCACCGTGGCCCAGACGACGCCTGCGATGACGAGCCAGACCACCTGGGCCTGGGACGCAAGGGGCCCTTAGAAGACGCCAATGTCGGAAGCCCCTGATCCCAGGGCTGTTACCAGTGCCCAGGTCACTTTGCTCCACGTGGTCGTCAGAGTAGCTTTTGTCCACCCTGTGCTGACCCTGGGCACCCATTGCCTGGTGCAGCCTCTGCTGGAGGACCGTGGGCCGGTGCCGACGGCAGTCTCTGGCGAGTCTGCAAGGTGTCCCACGCGTGGCTCTGCCCCCACGGCCTTGTCCCCTTGCTGGCTAACTCAGGCATCCGTCAAAGCCAGCCTCACCTCCTCCAGAAAGCCCGACTCCCAGGTCCTAGCTCAGTGCCACCATCAGAGTCTCTTGGGGGCACAGGAAGTAAGAAGTGGAGAGCGGGGGCTGGAGGCGACCGCGGGGCTGGCGAGACGGTGTGTCAGGGGCTTGTTCGGCCAGCTCAGCCTTCGCCTCTGCAAACAGAAACCCAGAAGCCCAGGGAAACAAAACAAGCTCCCTGGACCAACCCAGCTGGTTCCGGACCCAGACACTCCAGCGGAAGTCAGGCTGTGGGGAGGCGGGAGGTGGCCGGGCTCCACGCGGTGCCCTCTGTAATTCGCTGTGGCACTTTCGCAATAGGTACCTTAATGCTCCTTACCAGATGGCTCATCGGGTAAACTGAACCTCCCTTCTTTGCCTCCAACCCCTCCAGAACCACCTGACCCAGGCCTGAGCAGCGTGGCGTGGAAGATATCGGGGAACAAAGCAGAGCAGGCCAGGCCTCCCGGAGCATGCGTAAAACTCGCATCCACTGAGGGGACCAGTGACCTTGTGCAGTGGGGACGACACAAATGTCCAGTAGCCAGTTCACAGCGGGGCTGGCTCTGGGTCTCCATGATGCCATCCACAGTATTATGAACCCATCGCCCAGCCATGACTAGGGAAAACACACGTTTGGTAAGGTCATGCCTGCTTTGAGTATACTGAAACCTGAAGAATTGATGCAATAAGAAACTGATTAGTTTTATGGGATATGGGCTCTTAAATTTGAAAGGTTATAAAAATGGGACAAATCGCATATTAGATGGCGCCACCTGTTGTCAATGTATGGTACTGCAGTTTGGCCAGGACAGGAGGAATGGCCCTGGGTGACCTCAGAAGATCTCAGTCCTGAATTGACAACGTGAAGGCAGGCATCCAAAGTTAGGAAGAGACTGGCCAATGCTCAAATGTCAGGGAGGAAAAGCAAATCACAGGTCCCTCTCTTTGGCTTTTTCCTTTGGTTTGGGTCATGACCAACGTCAGCAAAGCTTCTTGAGATCTTGACCTACCCCTCCCTCTCCACTTCTAAGGGCAGGAGGCTAAAGATGGGAAGAAACACAGGTGACCGCTGGTTACCTTGGCGGTGGGTGAAGATCCAGCTAATATCTATTGAGCACTTAACATTATTTGAAGCATTGTCTTATTTAATCTCTACACGTCAGGGAGGTTAATATCCTTATCCCCATTTCACAGGTGAGCAACCTGGAGCCCAGAGAGGTTAAACAACTTCCACACGCTCTTACAGCAAGTGCTTCCATCCACCTTCACTTTCCTCAGTGCTGAAGCTGGGACTTGAGCCTTGGCAGGCCAGCTCCAGAGCCCTGTTTTTAGCCACTGTGCTTAACCTCGTCTGCTGGAACCTTCTAACCATGACCATACCTGTTGGTCCAGGTCTTTCCGACTTAGCGAATGCAATCTCATACAGGAAAAAGTAAAAATCTTGCTCATATTTTCTGATCTTGACCCTCTGTCCATGCCTCCAGTATTCTTCTCTAACCTACCTGTCTACCTATCCACCCAACCCCGCTGCTCACCCATCTGTCCATCATCCATCCACTCAAAATCTCTCACATCCATTCATTCATCCATTCAACCATGTACTCAGTCACTCAACCATCTAGCCATCCATCCATCCACCCACCCGCCCATCCACCCACTCATTCACCTATCCATCCATCCATCCCTCCATCCACTTATCCATCCATCCATCCCTCCATCCACCAACATACCCATCCATCCACCCATTCATCTACCCATCCATCCATCCATCTCTCCGTCCACCTATCCATCCATCTATCCTTCCATCCACCAACACACCCATCCATCCATCCATCCATCCATCCACCCACCCATCCAGCTACCCATCCACCCATCCATCTCTCCGTCCACCTATCCATCCATCCATCCCTCCATCCTCCAACACACCCATCCACCCATCCATCCATCCATCCACCCACCCATCCATCTACCCATCCACCCATCCATCTCTCCATCCACCTATCCATCCCTCCATCACCAACACACCCATCCATCTCTCCGTCCACCTATCCATCCATCCATCCTTCCATCCACCAACACACACATCCATCCGGTCATCCATCCATCCATCCCTCCAGTCATGGCCCCTCTCCTTCCTTCCATCCATCATCGGTCACCGTCTCATGCACTGTTTTTTTCCAGGCATGAATGATGCAGAGGTGAATCAGCTGTGGCCCCGACCCTCATGTGGGGTACCGGTCAGAGATACATAAAAGCAACTTTATGGGTGCTGCGTAGCAGTGGGGAGAAAGGGTCTGCCTGACCCCGGGGAGCAGAGAGCAGGTTTTCCCGACACATATTAGGCAAGAGGGAGCCCTGGGGGGAGAAGGAGTGAGGAACTGAGCTGCGGCCCTGACCAACGCCACGTGGGGAAGGATCTCTCCAGCTGCAGAATGGAGGATGGACCTGGAAGCAGAGGGACCCGTTAGCAGAGAGGATGTAGGTTCAAATGCCAGCTTCGACGAGTGCCGACGCTGTGACCTAAGGCGAGGGACTTCGTCTCTCGGTCCTCTGGTTCCTTGCCTGTTCTGTGGACCTAAACACAGGGCCTGTGTAGCACTGAGGGCTCAATCAATGAGCACAAGCAAAGTACCTGGAATGGCACCGACACATAGTAAGTGCTCAGTTAGCGCCTGTGGCAGTGGCGGCCCTTCTTCCTGTTATCTTATCGCTATGGCTGCTACCGCGCAGTAACCTGGGAAGGGGTCCCGGGCTCCTCCAAGGCCCGAGCTGCATCTCCTACCCCGAGAGCCCCAGCGCTCTGGCTCCTGGGGTCTGGGGGTTCGGAGGTGAGACATGGGTGGACTCCAGCTGAATAAAACCAAGAAACAAACGAAGAAAGCACAACCCACCGCAGGAGGCCTGGAAGCCTGAACGGGCTCGTGTGGACTGCGAGTGACCAGGAATTGAGGAACGGCCACTGGGCAGCGTTTCTCAGGTGCACTGAGCCAGGGATCCCTTTCAAGGACTTTACTGCAAACTTACAGGACAGGTGGTTGCTGGGACCTGGCTGCAGGTGTTACTTTCCTGCTTCTCTGTCCTAGCGGGGCCTCCCCTGTAAGGCCGAGGTCCTCTCAGCAACCTGAGATCCCCATGGGCCCCTGCCGGGGTCCTTCCCGGGGAAGGGGGGAGGCTCCGCTAGGACAGAGAAGCGGGAAAGCAACACCTCCAGCCAGGTCCCAGCAACCATCTGTTCCCTAAGTTTGCAGTAAAGTCCTTGAAAGAGGGTTCCCTGGTCACCTTCCTGTCCCCGGAATCAGCGCTCCTCCGCGTTAGCCACCTCGGGCAATTCTCTTCACACCTCGGAGACTCTGCTTCCTTATCTGTAGATCAGACATGAGCCACAGAGAGCTTTTATGAGGAGTAAATGCCACAGAGAGGTTGCAGGTGCTGGACTCATGAGTGTTTTCCCATCCAAATGCTGAGTTCAGGGTTGTGCGTGCCCGTGTGTGCACGTGTGCAGGCAGACCCGAGTTACGTGTGTGCATACGTTGGCCAGGGATGGTGTTTAAGAGCTCGGTTCCGAAGCTCTTTCTGGGTTCCACTCTGGCTCCATTACAGGCTGTGTGTGCTGCATGACTTCTCTGAACCTTGGATTTCTCACCTGTAAAACAGGAATTATGCCAGTGCCACTCAGAGGTGACGCTGAGGACCCAAGCGTTCCTACATGCTAAATGCTTCAACCATGCCTAGAAGAGCGGTCTCTTCACAAACACCTAACACTCGTAATAATCCTGAACCCCGCCAGCGGAGCCCCCCACCTTGGAAGGCAGATCGGGAGAGGGAAGAGGTGCCGCATCCCTCCCTTCTCCTGGAAAAAGCCAACTAGAAGTCAGAGGGCCACTTTGACCTCTAGGGAGTTCCCTGGAGTAGGGTGGGAGGAACCTGCTCTGGGTGGTAGCGCCCTCTGTTGGGACAGCCCTGCACAGCACCATGGACAGAGGGAGTGGGGGCGCCGCACACCTCTCCCTGCCCTGCTGCCCAGGGCTCCTGCTGGTCCAGTGCTCAAGAAAGGGGCATGTCCCACCTTGATCATGGGTTTGAGTGCCAGGACAGCAAAATAGAAGCCCTGCCTCCGGCAGCTGATCCATTAAGAAACAGAAGCCCAGAAAGGTTTGCTAGGCAAACGGAAAGCCCGTGGCTGCCCTGGGTGACTTTTTCTTCGGCTCAAGCACCTTGTGCCCACTGTTAGCTGAGTTAAGGGTGCTTTAGGGACACCTTTCTCTGGGGCAAAAGACAAGACCCCGGAGCTGTGTTTATGAAACAGAACTGGGGGGCTCCTCCAGGAGAGCCCTGAAAGGCTGCGGAGTTGCTACTGGTAATTATCATCTGGCCAGAGACAAGCACATGGCCGGGTCCTTCTGGGAAAACCAACTGGGCACCAGGGCAGGATGTCCCTCTCTGGTGGGCCTGGCCAGAAGGCCCAGTCCAGGCTCTCTGGAGATTCACTGCCACAGGATGCCTCCTCCCAGCACCCACCAAGGGCCAGCCTTGTGCTGGGACCTGGGACTGAAGGTGGACAAGACGTAGTGACGGACCCTCCTACATTGATTGACCCCTTCACCCACCATTCGACAAATGTTCACTGATGGCCTACTATGTGCCTTTGGCTAGGAGAGACCAATCATCTTAACAGGGGGATGTTAAAAAATAAAAAGTGGGTCATGAAGGTCTGGGGCGGCAGGAGGGTTTGCAAGGTCCCCAAAGCCCAGGTCCAATCACTGGCCTGGGAGCGCCCATCCCTCAGTTACCCGGCCTTCTTTTCTTCCCACTAGCCTCTCTCCAGATGCCATCCACAGCGGGCATCACAGGGGCAACTGCCTAGCTTCCCGCTGCTCCTGGGGGCTCTTTTCAGTGGGTATGGGCCACCTGGTGATGCTTGGAGGAGCGTCACCAAGGAGAGGGCTAGCCTCCCGCTGCTCCTGGGGGCTCTTCTCCAATGGCTGGGCTGCAGCACGCAGCCTGTCCCCTGCCTGGCTGCCGGGGGCCCACAGAGGGGCCCAGAGAGCAGGACGGTCAGGCATGGGCGCCCTTTTACCTGCAGAATCCAGACCAGCATAAAGAGCATCCCAGCTCGGTGGTCCTCCCCAGCCAGGGCGCCCCTTCCGCGGAGGGCTTAGAATGGGGCAGGCTTGTGGTTCTGCTGGCTTTTTCCTGGGCCAGAGGTGAGAAGCGGGGTGGGGGGCAAACAGGGACTGTGCCCTTTGGCATGGCTGGGTCAGACCAAAAAGAGGGTGGGCGAGAGGTGACCTGGAGCTCACCCCCGGCAGCTTGGAGAGGCGGCAACTCGGATGGGGTGGGCATGGGAGGAAGCAAAGAGCAGCTAACCAGGGGGAGAAAGAAGAAAAGGCCCACGACTCCAGTGTACAAGCCACATCCAGCCCAATCAGGCTGGGAACCAATTAGTTTGATTCAAAAAAAAAAAAAAAAAAAAAAATACCCACGTAGGGACAAACTGTAATCAAACACCTATTTATAAGGGTTTATTATGATCATTATTATTATTTTACTGAGAGGATCATTCTAAAGCCTGTCAGGTGAACGTATGCTTTCAGATCTTCATAAATGCAAATCGTGCTTCCCCCAGGGCGGGCGAGTGCATGAGCCGCAAACCAGGCTGCCTTGGGAGGCCAAGGGAGAGGCTGGGGAGGGCGAGGCAGGGAGCAGCTCGCTGCCCAGGGGCATGTTCCTGCAAGGCTGCCCAGCAGCCCCCCACAGCACCCCCTGCCCCTGCTCCCCAAGGGCTGCTGGGGGGGATTGGCTATGTGCCCACTGCCCACCTGGGTCAACAGCAACACCCTGATGCAAAGCCTGCCACCTTAAAGAGGCCGAGACCCAGCCATAGCAAGCCACAGAAAGAGCCCTGGGACCAGGAGTCAGAGCCCTGGGTTCTAAGCCCGGTTCCAGGATCTTGCCAGTCTGGCTCAGGTCCCCCCATGTTGAGATCCAGGCTCTGAGCTTCCCCAGCTCATGGTCCCTGGCTGCCCAGGGACAGATGGGGTGCTTCTCTGGTCGCCCAGGGCCCCTCAGGCCAGGCTTGTGGTGGGGCCGTCTACCTGTGGGTGGGCGTTTCCGGGAGTAAAGATCAGGCACAAGTCCCCGACCTGTGCTGCTCAGGCCTGGCAAAGAGGTGTCCGGCCTGACACAAAGGTGCCGGGAGGGAACAGCCAGTTCCTTACTCATTCCTGGCTGGACCCAAGAAATGGCTATTCCTGTGGGAAAAGGAAATGAAGGATGTTGCTCCTTTGCCTGGGACCCTGGGGGATGGGACAGTCACAGAGGAAAGCCCCTTGATCCTTCCCATCAGGGCACTGGTAGGTGGCAAGATCAGGACCCTGGAGCCACACCCTTCCTGCTCTGCTCCGCGGATGGCGTCACTCCCACGAGGTAGGCTTCCTTCTTTCCTTAGGCTGGGGGTGGGATGGGGGTGTCCCGGGGCCAGGGCCGGGTGGAGGGGCATCAGGTGAAGCGTGGCTTCTGGGGGGCGGGTGCCGGGTCACCGGGGGAGGGTCACGGAGCTCCCGGCAGAAGCAGGTGGTGATGTGTGCGTGCGCGGGAGGGAGAATTTGGGGCGGGGGGAGGGGAGAGGAGGGGGAGCGCCGCTTCTTCTCCCTGCAATAAATCGGCTTAGCGGACGAGAGCCGAACAGCCCAGAAAGGATTAAAGAAAAGTCTGTATAATACAGCGGAGAGCGCGGCGTGGGGAGGGCGGGGGCGGGGGGCGGGGAGAGGGGGAGGGACGGAGGAGGGCGCGGGGAGGGGGCGCTGCGCGGCCGGGAGAGGCGGGCGCAGGCAGGGCGGGCGCGATTCCGCTGCAAACTCCGGCGCTGCCGCCGCCGATCGGACTCCGGGCCGCGGTGGGCGCCGTGCGCGGCGAGGACCCGCAGCCTCCGCGCGCCCCGAGGACGCCGCCGGCGCGAGGGTCGCGGCGCCCCGCAGAGCCCGAGCCGAGTGGAGCCCGGCGCCCGGCGGCCCGGCCGCGGCGGCATGGGGGCGCCCCCGCGGCGCCCCGCGCTGCCCGCCACCGCCTCGGCCGGCGGCTGGAAGCAGGAGCGCGCCTGAGCCCATGGCGAAGGGACCCACCGCCGCCGCCGCCCAGCCACCGCCGCCAGCTCCCGGGCACCATGCGAGCCGCCCCGAGTCTCCGCGGCGGCGTCTGCCTGCTGCTCGCCGCGATCCTGGACCTGGCGCGCGGTGAGTGCGCGGGCGCCCGGCGGGAGCCCGGCGGGGAACGCGCGCGGGGACCCCGCCGGGGAAGGGCGCGGGCCCGGGCCACTCGGAGAGGCTGGGGGTCGGAGCATCTTTCTGGCGTGCGGGTTTGCGGAGCTGGTGGGTTTGGCGAGGGCGAGGATGTCCCTTTTGGAGTGAGCGCTGGTGGGTCCGTGCCAGCGCGCGCCTGTGTGTGTGTGTGTGTGTGTGTGTGTGTGTGTGTATGTGCGCGTATGTCTTTGTCGTGTCCATTTGTTAGGGTGTCCGGGAAGGAGCCGTGTGCGGAGAGGGTGCAGGGGTATGTAGAGATGCGTGTGTGTGATGGTGTGAGCCGGGTGTTGGAGTGTGTGGATCAGTTACATGAGGAAGGTGCAAGCCAGAGTGTGAGAGGGTTTGGAGTGTGAGCGTGTGCCAGCTTCTTGAGGGTGTGAAGTGTGTGCACTCGTGACATCGCCTGTGAGCGTGTGAAAGCATGGTGCTGTGAGGTGTGGCGTTTCACACGTGTCCCCAGTGTGCCGGTCTCTTTAGGGGTGTGTGGCAGTGGATGACTGTGTTTGTGTGCACAGGAGGCAGGGATGTGGACTTGGGCATGAGTGTGCCCATCTGGGATGTGTGGAGGTGCAGGTGCATGAGGGTCGTACTGCTTGGAGTGTGCTGTGCCACAGAGCATGGGGTTCCTGTGTGCATGGATGCTCTCTGGCTGAGAAGGGGTGAGCAGCTGTGTGTGTGTGTGTGTGTGCGCGCGCTCGTCCCACTGGTGGACTTGGTCCCAGGCTAGGCTGAGTCTACTGGAAGGAGGCTGAAGCTCCGTGGGTTGAAAGGGCCAGCCAGCTAGCTGTGGTTCCCCAGCTCCAGGGTGCAGGCTTCGGGCTGCCTCTGGCTCAGCGCCGCCTGGTGGGTCTTAAATGGTGGCAGAGCTGAACCTGGCAACCTGGCACCTTTGGAGCAATGAACAGAGAGCAGATGCCAGGGTTCTGAGCCCCAGAGGAGGGAGGTGGGACCAGCCAAGAGCTGTGGATGCCAATTTTAGAGGGTCCAGGTCCTGGAAGGTCCTGTCCTGGGTTTCCCTCTTAAGCCAAGTGGCAACCCTGCCCAGAATCCTCCCTGCCAAGTCAGGGCAGGACTCTGCTGAGGAGGTGGGGCGTGCAGTAGCGTCAAAAAGTAGCCACGGTGACCAGTAGGGCCTGGCCTCCATCCCAGCTGGGTGTTGGAGGTGGAGGGTCAGCTCTGTCCTCTGCCATATTACTTGTCCCACCGGGAAGTGCCTAGCTAGTCTCTGAAAGTGCCTGCCAGGAAGGGGTACCCCCACATAACCCCGCCCCTGCACCCCTTGGTCTTTGGGGAGTGCTGTTTCTGCGGATGGGGAAGCTGCGGAATTGGAGCCCGGAATGTGGTCCTGTTGGCAGAGAGGGGGAGGGGCTGGTGTAACCCAGAAGGAACACGCCTTGCACTTCGTCCCCTACCCTTGGAGCGAGATACTTTGTAAAGAGGATCAAAACCTCCCCCTAACTTTGGGGCGAGGGCTCCCCCCTTCGGATGCCTCTGGAGGGAAGGATTTCGTGGGGGGAGGGTCCGGGTTCCAGCGCTCAGGAAAGGGCCCTGGGCTTTGTTGAGACGCACTGGAGCCCTCACCTGGACATTGCAGGGAGCGGGGGTTGGGGGCTGGGGACCCGAGGGGAGCACCCCTTCCCTGCGCCCCTGAGTGCGCGGCAGAAAGACGCTGCAGGGGTGGGGGCGGCGGCCGATGAGAGGAGCTGGGTGGGAACCCCGGCTCCGTCAGAACCGCACCCTGCGCGCTCTCCCGGGGACCCCAGCCGTGTCCTCCCGGCCGCCGGGCTGCGGAGAGCCGACCGCCGTCCCGGCGCCTCCGCTCGCTCGCTCGCTGGCCTCTGCAGGCTGCGGGAGGCGGGGGTTCGGCGCGGGGAGGCGCGTCGGGCCGGGGAGCCAGCGCGCAGGGCGGAGAGCGCGGAGCCCGACCGCGAGCAGAAACTTTCCGAGCCGGGGCGCTGGGGGAGCTCCCAGCCGGCACCCGCTCTTCTCCGCAGAGGAGACGCGGGGGCGAGGGTGGGTCCCCCTTCCCCCTTCCAGTCTGCGGGCGCTGCCGGGCGCGGGGGCGAGAGGGTCCGCGTGAGATGCAAGAGGCGGGCTGTGCCGGAGGAGGGCGCCCTTCCTGCAAGTGGCCGCAAGCGTGCACCTGGCTGTGAGGTTTGAGGGCCACCTGCCTGGAGTGGCCTTGGAGGGGCGCCGCGTAGACTCCAGGTCCGCCATCCAGAAACGTGCTGGCCCAGTGAGGGGCGATGGCGGTCACCGCTGGGGGCGGGTCAGGCCAGGGCGCCCTTCACTGCCTGGCCCTGAGAGGTGACTCGGAGGGGGCCTTAGCAGAGGAAGGAACCCGCCCCCCTGACTCGCAGTACTGGGGGGCTGAAGTTCTCGTGCTGGGCTCCCCCCTCCCCAGGCCGGGCTCTCCAGAGGCGAATCCCTCCTTCCTCCGGTCTCCAGGAGAGCCGTGGGGTGCTATCCACTCCTCTTTCCCGGGTGAACCATGCCGGGCCACTTCTAGGAAGTCCTGCACTTGTCCCTGTGCAGTGACTCCAGAGCGATGGGGCCGGTGGGGGCGTAGGACTGGTACTTGGACTTGGCCCTTTCACCCTGTGGGACATTCTCCGTTGACAGTGTGGGTGGGCTGGCTCACTTAGGGCTCCCCCAAGGTCCCAGTCCGGGTCCCTGGGTTGGGGTGTGGCGGCTGCGCCAGCTCTCCAGGCAGCTTGGTGTCAGCAGGTGGGTGGGCTGGCAGGGTGGCTGGCAGGGCGGAGGGAGCTGCTGCAGCGGAGACTGCGGGGGCAGGGCTGGCAGGTGTGACGACTTTGTGTTTTATCTTCTCTCCACACCTTCCCCTCCCCGCTCCGAGGGGACTCTGGCATGCAGGACTTCTCTAGTCCCAGCTAGGGGACCCCGGTCCAGAGCAGGCGGCCTGACCCTGCCCCCACATGGCCAGCCCCTTCCCAAAACCCCACCCGGACCACCAGGCAGACAGGAGTTTTTCCTAAGAGGTTGAACTAACATAATTTTTTGCATTTGAAATGCGGAGAACGTTAGAAGTGGAGCGACCTCGGAGCCTCTCACTTAAGTGTTTGGCAGCGTCGTTTGCAAGCAGGAGAACCCTTTCAGAGGGAGCTGGTTCTCACCCCCGCCCCTAAAATCCAATGCCTGAGCCCGCCGGTAGGCTGGGAGGGAGTGCTGCCGGGTCGTGGGGCCGTGAGACCCACATCCAGCCGGCCTTCCACCCGCGTGGCGTTAACAATCTCCCGGCTGGCCTCCTAGCACAGAGCTGTTTGGTGTTTTTCTTTTTTCCGTCGCCCCGATTATACCGATCAGCAGCAGCTTGTCGGGGGTTCTGGCACGCTCCGTGGTCCTGGTCCTGCTCGTGGGGGCCGATCTGAGGTCCTCTTTTCACAGATTAGGAAAGCGAGACTTCAGATGTGGTAATGACAGGAACACAGGCTGCTCTTGGCTCCCTCCTGGTCTTGCCCCAGGCTCCCTCTTTCTTTCCAGTGTTCTCTCTCTTTGGCTGCAGAGAGGTCTTTGGGCAGGGTGTGTGGGCAGAAGTGGACAGAGGCCATCTAAATGAGGTCTCAGGTCGACCTGGCTGCTCTGGTGTTTTCTGAGCGTGGACCACGCACACACTTGAACCTTACACAGTCTGGCAAGCTGGGCAGAGCTGGGGGGCAGGGAGGGCCAGAGCGGAGTTTGATTGCTCAGATCTCTGGTTGGCAGCAGCCTCTGACTTCAACAGCCGAGGCCAGCCAAGAGGAGGCCACCACATTGTTAGCTGGGTGTCCTGGGACCCAGTGGATATGCATCCTGGGAGTCAGCAGCCTGGCTGACCACCTCGCCCCCTCTGCCACTCGAATTCACTTATTCATGTGCCCAGCAGATGCTGATTGTGGCCTGTGTGCCAGCCACCATGCTATGCATCGTAACGCGACCCTGACCTTGGTGGGGGCACTCACGGCGTGACAGCTCAGTGGGAAATTGATTCATCTCTTGGAGGCAGGAAGGGTACCTCAGGCCCTAAGGGAGCTAGGCATCATGCCTGAGGCACATCATTCTTGTTTTTAGTCCTTTCAAGTACTCTGAGAGGTGAAATGAACCCTAGTTTGTAGAGGAGAAAACCGAGGTTCAGAGAGGTGAAGAGACCTGTCCAAGTTCAGCCAGTGGTGAACAGCGATTCAAACCCAGGACTGCCTAGCTCCCCAGCCTGGGCTCCTTCCCTGCCTGCTTTGCCGTCTCCTGTTGAGCATAGGCCTCAGTCACTTTCTGGGCCCCATGATGGTGGCCGGTGTCCGATCCCCGTCTGAATGGTTCACGGTAACCAAACCCAAGGTGAGACAGAATTGTTTGGTATTGTCATGTTCACAGATGGGAGAGGGAGTGTCCCTGGGAGACGCTGTCATTCAAGAGAATGAATGGGTGTCTGCTTGGGCAGGGCCCATCTGAAAGAGGTGGCCGGTGAGCAGGACCCGTCTCGGAGCAGGAGAGACCGGCGTGTCCTGAAATCGAGAGACGCTCCCTTCCGTCCACCCTACCTCCTTTCCTCTCCTCCTCTTGTAAAGAATGAGCAAGGTTCAGGGATTTTGGGCAGCAGAGGAGCTGGGAGTTTCAAACCGGGTCTGAAGCAATTCGCAGAGGGGGGGTGGGATGGCAGCCCCCGCCCTGTGCGGAGGAGGCCGAGCCTTCCCTGGAGACTGCCAGCGTCGGGGACCAGGGACGGGAAACACTTGCCATCGCCTCCCGGGAGGTGTCTGTCTTCAGGATGAAGTTCCCGGGAGGGAGCAGGGCAGGGAGCCCCCACTTTACACCTGGAGTAGGTCCAGAGCCCAGGGGCCTGTGTTCACCAAGGCCCGGTCCACAGAAGGGGCCGAGGACATCCTGTGGTGGAGCAGGGGGCAGGGGGCTGGGGCAGGGAGCTGGCCACCTGCTCCTCCTTCCTGAAGCCCGGGGGCCCCTGGTCAGCCCTTGGCGTGGGGTCCCCTGGAGACTGCTCTGCTCACTTCCCGGGGCCCTTGAGGGTGGGTCCTGAGACGGAGCTGGTCATTGGGCGGAGCGCTCTCAGCCGGTCCCCGGCTCGGGGCCTGTTGCTGGCGTGAGGCGGCCATGCCAGGGAGCCTCCAGCTCGAGCCGGCAGGTCCTTGGGTCCCTGCCACCAGCCTCCTCCTGGTGTTCCCATCAATGGCTTTTTCTGGCTCGAGTTGTCAGAGTCAATTCAGCTGCTCGCATGGAAAGCACTTCGCTTGCTCCCTCGCTGGGTGTGACGACTGGGTGAGCCCCCTCTTGGTGACAACCGGAGGGAGGATGGCTGGAGGTGACCGAGCCCACCGCCTGTCCTCTGCCCTTCCCCAGAGGCCCGGGGCCCATCCACTAGAGTCTGAGACCCAGGCGGTTCCCCCTAGTGAAATGTGGGGCGTCGCCAGTCTTGCTGTGAACCCCGACACCCTTCCCGCCTGCCCCTGCTGCACTGAGGCAGGGACGCCATCTATCTCTTCTCACAGTGGGAGCACCTAGTGGGTGTGCGATTCCAGTGATGTGGGTAAACCAACTACATTTGTCCTCCCGGTTCAGAAGCGAGTGGAGAGCGAAGCTTTTTATTTAAGACTTACAGCATGTGGAATTTAGGCTGGATTCCCAAGAGAACTTCCTGGCAGCAAAGCCCTGGTCCTGGAACTACGTTCTCTCCTGAAAACTGCTAGGTAATCAAGGTGGGGGGCAGGGGCTCCTAATTCTCTGCCACCAGTAGCACTTGAGGGTCCACCTCTTACTTCTGCAGCCACCGTCCCACTTAGACCTCGCATCAGACATGAAGACAGCTGTTCTGCCCATTGATTGGGTGAGAGAAACTGAGGCTCGGAGGATGAGCCGCTGGCTGTGGGCGGTGGCTGCATGCCAACCTGGGTTTAGTGCCCTTGGGCTCACCTGCCTTGCTCCCCGGCCAGCACACTGGGGACTGGAAGGAGACGGGCCGGCTCCACGGGAGCTCACGGGCTGACCGGCGGGGCTGTGGTGGCTGCCGTGCCCACGGCTCTGCCTCCGTCCTCCCCTACCAGCCAGGCAGGCACTGTATCCCCAGTCTCCAGCGAGGACACCCCTGTGCCCTGGTCACATGGCTTGGCGAGCGGAGCCCCACAGACTTGGCTCCACCGCCTCCCGCTTCCGCCCTCCCTTGGCTCTGAGGGCGCACATCTGCCCCCAGTCAGCCTGCTCCTGCCTCCCTCCCGGCCTCCCTTCTGGCCTCCCTCCCAGCCTCTGCTGCCTACTTTCTCCTCCCCACCCCAAACCCGCTGACTCAGGTCCCCTAAGAGGGCTGGCAGGGACACGGGGGGCAATGGTCTGTTAAACCCCGCTCCGGGCTCTTGAGGGCGGGTCCTGCTCCCCAGCCCTGGCGGGGGCCTGACTGAGAACGGTCTCCCATGTTTGTTGAATGAATGAATGACGTCTCCCTTGAGCTGAAGTTCTGCCGGGACGCTGGGCAGGCATGCTCTGGTCCAGCTCTGTCCCTCTGTCCCTTCTGCACATCCAGAAGGGATGTGCACTCCCGCTGTCCTTGGGGGCTGCACCCACGGTGGTGGGAAGCCAGGCTTCCTGTTCCCTCTGGCCTCTCCTTGGGAGGGGCTGGCCCTCACTGGCGGGGCTGTGGGGGGCAGGGAGGGTGGGAGGAGCATCGGCTGGGCAGTTAACTCCTTGAATCTCTCGTGGGCACTGCCCTTTGGGAGACAAGACCCTTCAGTTTGCAGATGAGGCCTGAGACTTAGAGACCCAGCAGGACTGGCCTCAAGTCACCCTTCCGAGGGCCCCGCTGGGTCTGCCCATCTCTTCCCGACTCTGAAATCCTCCTGCTGCTGGCTTAGGACCCGCCTCTGCCACCAGGGCGATCCTGTCGGCCCAGCAGCCCTGGGAACAGGGCAGCCTGCAGGTGAGACCCCAGGGCCTGAGGGTCCTCCACCCTCGGGCTCCGTGTTCCTGGGAAAGTCCGCGCTGCCCGCATCTCTGCTTCCTCGTCCTCTAAAGAGGGAGGCGCTGTGGAGGAAGGTGTCCTACAGCCCGGGCTGGAATGGCCTCTTCCTCCTGAGCCCGGAGGGGTCAGCTGGCCGCAGAGACACTCCGAGCACTGAGTGGACTCGGTGTCTCCCTCTGCCCAGAGCTGACCACTCAGCCCTCCCCAGGACTGCTGGCCGCCAGCCGCCCCACACGGCCATTTGGGAACAGTGGAAGCTCCCTGCCAACTGGAGGACCTCGGGGTGGCAGGGGAGGTCCAGGAGGGCCTGGAGGGCTTGAAATGCTCGTGACAGTGACCCGGGCCGCGGGCAGGGCGCCCGGAGGGACGAGGTGCCGTCCAGGGTGGGGAGGCTGGAGGTGGTGGCGGAGGGATGCTGCCCTCCTGCCAGGGCCGGAGCTGGACCTCAGCAGTGGCCTGGGTGGCCGCTGCAGGGCTAGGGGCCGTGCCCGGACGGGAAGGCCAGGTTGGCTCTTCTGGGCCACGTGAAGCTGGAATTGCTTTGGCACCTCCTGAGGAGGAAGTGCCGTCTTTGGAGACGCCCACTGTGCCCTGCGTGCAGACCTGGCAAGAGGGGAGCCCAGCGCTCTGCAGGGCTGGCACGGGTGCCCGGCCAGTGCGTGTGCGCTGGTCTTGCTGAGCGGGAACTCAGGCGTGGGCGCTGGGGTCCCTGCAGGCTGGGCCCCGGGCACTGCCGCCCCAGGGGTAAACTCGACCCTCCCGTCGCTTTCAGCCTCGGTGTCTCCATCGGCACGCTGGCTCCTCACGGTGGCCTGCGGGAGGCTCCTCGGATGACCGTGGTCCCCTCGCCCGCGCCAGCACATAGCAGGTGCTTGCAGCACCACGTGGTGGCTCCTCCCTGCCACGTTTTACGGAGGGACACAGAGCGGATCCCCACTGAGGGCGCCGAAGAGCCTTCAGAACCCACAGCTTTGGCCTCCCGGGGTCGGAGGCGGAAGGAGCCGGAAATCACCTCGCCCTCCTCCCCGTGCCAGTCAGGCCCCTGCTGGCCTCTGGGCTGCGTCCCCTTCCGCCCCATTTCACAGCCGCAAACACTGAGATCCGAGAGGGAAAGTTCTCCCTTGTGCGCGCAGCACAGAGGAGGATGTGGGGGCAGGTCTCCCGGAGCCCTGGCGTCCTCTCCCGGGCCCTGCCAGGGGGACAGTCTCTTCAGAGCCTGCAGAGGGAGTGCTGGGTCTCTGGGGCAGGGTGGGGGCGCCTCCCGCCTGGTCAGTCGCAGGAGCAGCCGGGGGTCTCCAGGCGCCAGGAGCTGGTTCCTCTGCCCGCTGCCCCTTTGCCCTCTGGTTCCTCTGCCTGCAGACACTGGGGGCCCCTCGGTCGTTGGCCAGCGGTCGTGGGTGCTGGCCTCTCTCCAGCGCCGCCTCTTCCTCCCTCCCCCGAGAGCCCCGGAGGGAGGGAGGCGTCCATCAGAGCCGCCCTGGCACCTGGGGGGAGGCCAGCTGGGCGAGAGGGGCAGCGGCAGCGTCCACAGCGCCTCACCCGCCAGGCGGTTTTGTCATGTGGGAATTCAGGCCCCACAATAGCCCGAGGCCAGGTGTCTGGCCCCAGGGAAGAGGTGACCAGCCTCCCATTGTCAGCAGGCACCTGAAGTCCGGCAGGGCGGAAGGAGGCGCTGGGGCCGCAGCGGAGGCCACTCACAAAGGCCTCTTTGTTCCCTTCTGCAGCAGGAAAGTGGGTCGGAGCTCAGCCGAGAGGGAAGGCCTGGCGCCGCCAGGGGCGCGGAGAGGCCGGGAGCAGAGGCCCTGGCTCCGGGGCTTCCCGTCCTGGGAGGGACGCCCTGCCTGCCGCTGCCTCTCCTCTTTCTCACTTTGTGCCACAAGTATCTCCTGGGCGCTTCCTGGGGCCAGTCCTGCCGGCTTCCAGAAACGCAGAGGCGAGTGGCTGGGCGGGCCGTGTCCTCCAGGGGCGTCCTGTCTAGGGCTGCAGCTGCTCCGTCGGTGGCCGCGTGTGACTATTGACGTTTACATTAAAACTCGGTAAAGTCTCTCCGCTCCGGGCTAATGGAGTTCAATAAAATCTAGTTCCTCGGTCACACTAGACACTGCCCAAGGGCTCCAGAGCCACCTGTGGCCGTGCTGCCCCATGGGATGGGCAGCTGGGACATGTCCACCTCTGCGCAAAGTTCCACAGGTAATGGGGTCTCGGGCACTTCCTCCAGCCGCGGGCTAGCCCAGGGCATCACCCAGAGGGAGTCTTGAGTTTCTCTTTTAGATGGTCCTGGTGGCAGGGGACAGGCTCGGGCTGCGGCTACTAGGCCTTTAGCCCCCTTTCCAACGGAGAGACCCTGGGTCCAGGCGGCCGGCCTCGCCCACGTGGGAGGAGGAGGCTCTTTCCTGCAACTGTTCTGTTTTGGGCGTAATTATCCTTCCAGTCGCCCTCTGTTTAAGACAAGCGATGTTGGTTAGCCATTTGGGGCTGTGATTTAAATTCTCTCTTTTTTCTTTAAAAAACAGCTTTATTTAAGTAAATAATGAGTCAAGTTAGAGAAAAAACCGTTAAGTACCAAGCCGAGCAGGTGGCCCTACCATCCAGCTGGTCTGTGAAGGTGGCGGGCGTGAGCCTTGGGCACAGCTGGGCAGAGGGGCTTCCGAGGCAGGCCGGGAGCAGCTTGGGAATGTTCTGCGACCTCGGGACCAGTTAGTACCCTCCCCGGGTCAGCCTCCAGCAGAGAGGCCAGGCTCGCCACGGGCCTGGGCTCGCGGGAGCAGGGAGCCTGTGGCCTGGTGGAGTCGCGGAGGGAGGGCCTGCGACAGCATGGTGGCCTCAGCAGGGACTCCGGGTCCACTCCCGGGGACCCTGGAGGGAGCTGGAGGAGAAAGCACCCCAGCTGCATGCGTCACTCGCTGGTGCCACCCATTGACCAAACCCCACTGGGGTCCATCCAGATTGACAGACAGCACATCGCGGGGAGCCCGGGGACCGCAAACTGGGGCAGCCCTGGTCCAGCTGCGGGAACCCGTCGCCGTCCGTGAAGCCCCGGCTTCCCCGTTTGTAAGGGGGGCTGTGCTCTGTGCCCGCCAGAGCCGCTGTGGCCTTGGTGAGCTGGGAGTCCTGGTGCCGGGACGGCGGCCCCGAGATCCATAGGGCCCCTCGGGCTGAGGCCAGTCCCGGGTGCTGGGCCACGTTTTTCCTGGGTGCTTCTGAGTCTGGGGCTTCAGGAAGGGTGGAACCGGCTCCCTTGGGGAGCGTGAACCCCAAAGGGCATCGTTGGGGACGCTGTGGTCTGCACGGGGGACGCGCCGGCACCCTGCGCTGCTGGTAGTGACCTTGGTGGCCTTCTGCTCCCGCCTCTCCCTGGCCCCGCTGGCTGATGGATGGCTGCACCCCAGGGCACACGGACGCCTCCCTCACGAGCCTATTTTCCACCCTATTTCCCACGGAGATGTTCTTTCTCCTCAGATCCATTTAGGTCATCTGGCCCGTCCCCACTGGCTCTTCCCACGGACAGCCGGATCCACATCCGTCTCCAGTGGACTCGGGCTCCCTCCTCCCGTGTGGAAAAGCAGGTGCTCTCCAGCCTCCAGCTGCTCCCAGGAGAGGCTTCTCCCCGCTTGCTGGTGGGGAGGAGGGAGGAGCCCGGTGAGCAGAGAGCACTTTGGACCGCCGGCTCTTCATCCATCACCACTCGGGGAGCAGGCTTCTCGGTGGGGAGCAGCTGGAGTCTGAGGAGTAGCGGGCTTCTAAGTGGCCGTAAACACTCCTCGGGAAAATGTCCCCCAACAGCTCCCCGGGCTCCCGGCGTCTGAGCTGACGGAGGCGGCTCTCCTCTTGACCCTCCATTTTCCCTTGTCTGGTCCCCCTTTTCCATCTACCTGATGGTTCAAATTGACTTTGATGAGGACTAATTTTGCCAGTTGAAATTCATGAGTCGCTGCTCTGCAGAAATCGCCGTGACAAATACCAGTGGCCGTTTCTTCCCCGGCTCATTCTCTGGAGTGCTCTGGGGAGGCAGAGTGCCCGCCCCTCCCAGCGTGCCATCTGCCACGCCACCCGCCCTGCCGTTGGCCCTGCCTCCAGGCGGCCCTGTGGCCGTGACCCGAGGAGGGCGCGTGCTCCCTGGGGGTCAGGGATTCCCGGGGACAAGTGGGGTTTGCCGTGCTGTTTTATCTCAGGTCCTATTAAAGTGACCGCGCCCCTGGCTTGTAAGAAGCTTCCCCCCCACCCAGAGCCCCTCGTGAAACACGGGTGAGGTGGGGACGGGCTGGGAGCCGCGGCCGGCCTGCTTCCTGTGGCCCCTCTGAGCAGCCGTCACTCTCTCACTCCTCGGGGCCTTGGGGCCGTGCTGGGGACCAGCGTGGACGATGGGCACCGTGACGTGGGGCGCGCAGCATTACCTTCAGGCCCAGCCTGTCCACCTGGAATTCTGGCCTTTGAGACGAAGCGTCTGGCGGGTGGGACGCTGGGTAAAGAGCGGCCCTGGCGGTGACAAGGGACCCTCTGGCAGCCATGCTCCCCTTGAGACAGACCCGTCCGTCATTCAGCAGCGCCTGCTCTGGGCCCCACCTGCGCTCAGGTTGGGGACGGGGTAAAGGAGGCCCGGGCCTGTCCTCCAGGTGTTGGCCGTTTCCGCAGGTCAGTCACAGCGCCATGTCGTGATGTGCAGAGCGAGAGCTGCCGCATCCTGGGGGTGCAGGAGGGTGACGGCCTCCTGGGCTGCTGCGGTGTGCCGGAGGGGGCAGGCTGACGGGGTCTTGAGGGGTGCATAGGAGTTTGCCAGGGGGAAGGGCGTGCGGGCTTCTCGGAGGGGGCGGCTGTCGGGCCTGGGCGCTGCGGGTCCTGCCGGCGGCTGAAGGAGGGGCCTGTCGCAGGGGCGACGCCAGGTGCCTGACAGCACAAGCGGCGGCTTCCCGGCTGGGCCCCAGGTCCCCGCACCGCACCGCACGGACCCTGCTGCACCGCCAGGCAGGCCGCTCCCGCGAAGGCCTCCGTGCAGACAGGAAGCGGAGGAGGCTCGCCTCCCGGCGGCCCTCCTGGAAAGGCGCCCTGCAGCCGGGGCCGCATCTGGGGACCTGAAGTCCAGGCTGAGCCCCCTCGCCTCCCTGTCCTCTCCTGGAGAGTGGACCCAAGAGCGGGCTGGCCGGGCCCGGCACTGTGACAGCCAGGCCTGGGTGAACTCACTCTTTATGTCTGCTCAGCCCCCAGGAGGTGTATGTGGCCAGTATCCCCATTTTGTAGAAAACACTGCAGCCCAGAGAGGTTAAGCCACTCTCTCAGGGTGGCACAGCTAGTGAGTGGCCCTGCTGAGTTTTGAAGCCGTTTGACCTGTGTTCTGGGCCCTTTGCCCTCCTGCTTCTCCACCAGCAACCCCTTCCAGCCTGACCTTTTGTGACCTCCCAGCCTGACCCTATGTGGCTCTCATGGGCTCTGGGCCCTGGGACCGCTTGACTGGGCTGCTGTGGAGGGCCACAGACCTGGCCCCTCCCGGCCGCGGCAGTCAGTGGGCGGCGGCTCCCTCTGCTCTGTTGTTCTGACCTCGTTATTATTATTGTTTCTTTCCCACACGCTGCTAAAAGCTTCCTGCAGAGAGCGCACAGCCCAGCTCTTTAAAATTTAAAGGGCTTTGCTTAAACAGCGCTCCTTCCCTCGGAAGGGAGACGCAGAGGCGCGTGCGGTGGTTAAGTTTAGTGTGGCGAGTGAGTCTGAGCTCGGAAGGTGTGCAGGTGCCCAGGGAGGCTCGGCTCACGGCAGTGGTCCCGGGTGAGGGCCCTCGAGGGGCACATCTGTAGCCAGTCTGGAACCCCAGAAAGCAGGGCCTCAGAGGGACGGCACTGTCCAGTGTTCTGGGAAGAAGAGGAGGGCGGATGCCTGCTGAGGGGACCTGGTGGGGACACACAAACCTGTACCGGAAGTCTTGCCCCTCTATGCTCCAAGATTCCCCAGGGCCTTTGCACATGCTGTTTTCCCTGCTAAAGCCCAGTCCACCCGTGGGGAAGCCGACTCTGTCCTCTTCATGGTCCAGTTCTCACCCGAGAAATCACGTCATCCATTCATGCAGTAAATACTTCCTGTGCACCCCTGTGTTTGCCACACCGGTTGGAACTGGTCCTCCTGCCCTGGCCCCTGCACAGGTCCCGGTGCGCTAGGCATCTGTAGGCATCTGGGGAGTTGGCGGGCGGTGGGGTTGAGAGCGAGGCTGTGCCTCCAGGAGCCCATGGCCTCAGAGGCAGCTCTGTGTGTGGTGCTGGGCGAAGGCGGCCTCTCCTCCCACGAGCCACATCCGCCCCCAGAGGCGTCCTGAGCTCCATGTGTCCGTCCATCCGTCCGTCCATCCACTAGACAGGTGTTCATTGACACCTGCCTCGTTCCAGGTGGGGTGCTGGATGTGCAGGGAGGGGTCGAGGATCCAGGTGCCCCCGAGCTGCCCCTGGCCTGTGGAACTGGAGAGCCCAGAGGGGTGGGAGGCAGCAGGGCCGCAGGGAACGGGGCGAGGGGGCTGGCGGTCAGGGAGGCCCTGGTGGCTGCACCGTGTGCCGGCCTTGGGCTGCAGGCACGGTGAGAAACGCCTCTGACTGCAGAGGAGTCTGGGTGGAGAGGCCAGGCGGTGTCTGTGAGGGTGAGGAGAGGCCCAGCGTGAGGGAGGACGCCAGCCGGGTCCTGAGCCAGGGCCTGGGCCTGGAAGGTGGCACGGCGTGCTGGCCTGCGGTTTCCAAACGGTGTGCCTTGGAACCCCAGTTTCAAATGGGGGTGCCTCAGACCCCCTTGGGGGGTGAGGATGTGGGTCCTCTCCCCAGGTCGAGCCCAGAGCTGTGCCTGCCTGTTGAGTGGATGGGGGCCGGGTCTCCGCCACCGAGCCGCACGCCAGGCCCTGCTGCCCACCTCAGGCGGAGTTGAGGCAGCCGCGGAAGGATGGGAACGGAGCCGCTGGGGCGCGGGCAGGTCTCCGCCTTCGGGGCCGGAGGGCCTGGGCCTTTCTGTTTAGGGTCCACCCTCCTCCCCTGCATGTGAGAAGATGGACCCACAGGGGCCAGTGAGTTGTCCCAGGTCCCCAGCAGGAGGGGCCTCTCAATTCTGCCTCCTGGACTGGGAGGAGGCCCACCCTGGGCTGGAGGCCAGGCCTCTGCTGGGGAGGATCCCGACCGCTCTCGGGCGGCCCCGGCCCAGGACGCCCTCTCCGCCCCTCCGCACTGCTGGCGGCAGGTCTGTCCCACCCTCGGGGGAGCCCTGAATTAAAGGAGCTATTTTACGAGCCACGCTTCGTTATGTTTTATTAAAAGTGCCCACGGTGGCTCCGCCGCACAGCTGCCGGCCGGCCTGCGCCCTCCCACTCGGAGTGGGCCCCGCCTGCCAAGCGAGGCCAGAGGACCCGCAGGGCGAAGTTCACGCGCCCCAACCCTCTGGGTCCTGCGGCTGCCCCTGAAGGGGGTCCGCTCAGAGAGGCTGAGCGCTGAGACCCGAGTCACACAGCACTACAGCTGACCCTCGCTCCCTCTGAGCTCCCCGTGGGCTCTGTGCAAATCCAGGGCCCGGCCAGCGTCCCCTCCTGGCTGGTCCCGTTCTGTCCCCCGTGTCCTCAGGGAGGAGTGGCCTTGCCTCAGCTGCTGGTCCAGCGCGGAAGCCGCCCTCCCCTTCCCTGGCTGGAAGACGCCATCTTGGGGTGCAGGGGAGACGGGTGCAGCCCACCTGGGCTGAGGGCGGCTGAGTCACCTTCCAGGAGTGTCATCTCATCGTGGGTGAGGCCGGCAACCTCCCTGGCCTCGGTTTCCGCCTGAGGGCCGGGGGTGGTGAGCACGTGGACCCCTCATCAGGGCGCAGCCCCCGGTGGCCCCGGGGCTCCTCGGCTCCTCCAGCAACAGAGACAGTGGCCCAGCGACGCGAGGCCCTGCCCGTCGTGCCAGGTGGCCCACCGTCAGTGGGAGGTGTGGAGACTGGTCACTGCTGGTCGGCGGCTGCTGGTCTGGGGGCAGGGCGCTTTGCGGTGGTCCCCGCTGTGGCCGCGTGGCTGGTGGTGCTGGGTGGGGCGGGAGCGAGCCGTGGAGAGCCGGCCAGCTCTGGACGTGGCCCAGCTGTGGGGAGGTGAGGCTGGCCTCTGGGAGCGAGGGCCCTGGGGCTGGGCGGCTTCTCTGGATGGAGGCCAATCAAGGAAGCTTCTCAGAAGAGGCGCTCCAGAGCTGAGGAGGGAGAAGAAAAGGAGCAGGAGGGTCAGGCTCAGCCCCAGCGTTGAGTCCCGGCCAGGGTGCCCGAGTGCCACCAAGTCCTCCTGATGGTCCTTCCTGGGTCCTGCCCGTGCCTGGGGCTCTGCCGCCTGCCGTTCCCAGGTGCCCGTGGTGACGGTAGGGCCGGAGGCCTGTTCTGGACTCTATGGGGGTCCCCGCCAGAGCTCTCTCCGTGTTGCCGATGAGGAGACCGAGGCTCAGGGTGCACCCACAGCCGGCTCGGGAGGAGCCGAGCTCTCGGACTCTGACTCGCTTCTGACTTGGTGGCCGGCGAGCTGGTCCACTGCGGGACCCTCCTCTCCTCCTGGCCCACCTGGGCTGGGCTGGGCGAGCCGGCGGGTGGCAGGGAGCCCGGGAGTCCTGAGGCCGTGGGCGCTGGCCGGCGACCGGCAGAAAGGTATTAATTAGCAGGGACTCCCTGGCAGGCGGGAGACGGATGGAGATGAAGGTGGCGGCCTGCACATCCGTTTCGTAGCGGCTGAGAAGCGACAGTAAATCAGGGCTCGGAATCGAGGCTGGGCCGGGAGATATGTTCTCATCTTATTAGCGGCCGAGCTGCCCGGCGACGCGGGCCTGGGTCAGGAAGGAGCCCGGAGAGCCCTGCTCGGCCCAGCCGGAGGCCGCTGGCTGGAGGGGCGGGAGGCCGGGAAGGAGTCCTGGGCCAGCAGAGGGGCGCTGGTCCCCGGGGCTCTCGGCCTCAGATTCAGCCCTACTGTGTGCCCCTGGGTCGTCCCTGTGAATGGGGGGCTGACCCTGCACTGCTCTCCGGGGCAGGGCCGAGGCAGAGGCCGAGAAGCAGGGTGGCGGGTGGACGCGGGAGGGGACGGGTGTGACCGGGACCGTCTCTCAGAGGCTCCGGGCACCTGGTACGCTCTCGGGGGCCTGGCTTCACGCCGGGTAGCCTGGGATGGTGGCACCTACCTGTCCCCAAGCCCAGAGGGCGCGTGGCTGGAGTGGAGCCAGCCCTGAGGTGGGACCGGAAGGAGGCCAGGAGGCCTGAGGCCTCCGCGCCCCTGACCTCGGGCCTCCGGGCCTCCAGCCGTGAACCAGAGCCTCTTTGCTTCCTAAGTGACCCGGTTGGTGGCACCTTGTTGTAGCAAGGACACCAAGACGGTGGGATCCGGCCCAGCAGGGGAGACCCCAGCGGCCGGGCCCTGACCCATCTCGGAGGCCTGAGACCCACGTCCCTCCGCGCCCTTTCCCCTCCCAGAAGCGGCAGGAAGCCCCGGGCGCCCCAGGCCGAGCGTGGCTCCTCCTCCCAGGTCAGCTGTCCACCCCGGGCCAGGAACGGCCACGGCGGGAGACTGGGGGAGGGACGTGGCGGGAGCCCAGAGTCCTCAGGCTGCGTCGCGAGCCGCCCTCCTGCCCACCGCGGCCGACTGCCCTGGCTGTCCCCCGGGTCTCCCGGGGCTTCTCTGTCCAGGACACTCAGGGTCTCCTGCATGCCCTGCCGCCCTCTCAGCAGTGCCCACGTGAGCCCAGTCTTCCAGGTGGGGGGACGAGGGACGGGGGAAAGCGGCGTCCCCTGCCCACAGGGCCCCGGGGCTCAGTCCCAGGCCCAGCGCAGCCCTTCCCTGGGTGCACCCTGGGGCCTGTCCACGTCTGGCTGCCCAGCGTGGCCACCCTACTCGGAGGGCTGAGCCAGCCCGGGATTCGGCTCTGACAGCCCGGACGGCCCTCAGCTGTGCAGCCTCAGCTGGCCGCAGGGCGTCCCAGAGGTCCCTGGCTCCGTCCACTCACCGGGCCTGAGAGCCCCAGGGTCTCCAGGTCCCCACCGTCTCTTCCTGGGAGGAGAGGGGGTTCCCTGTGGACTGGGAGCCCCATGCAGGAGGATGGCCCTGTTGGGAAGCAGCCCGCGGGGCCTCTAGTCCCTGCCTAGGAAGGAGGTTTCGTGTTATCTCCTCCCATGTCTTAGAAATACGAGCCACACTGGTGACCAGCGAACCCAGAGGTGGACGAAGACGGTGGCCCTCCTGTTCCAGCTGATGCCCTGGCCTGTGGCCCCAGTCAGCCGTGCATTGTCCTATCGAGTGAAAGATAATGAATGGTTGGGGGACTCAGGTTCAAATCCCCACCTACCACCTACCCGCTGTGTGACCCCAGGGGAGTTACTTCGCCTCTCTGAGCCTATTTTCTCATCCATAAATGGGAAAACTGCCAGAGGTAGTTGTTATAAAGTCAAACGATAGGATTCTACCGCTGCTTTCGCGTATAGCACGGTGCTTCAAGCTGATTCCGACACTCTGGGGGTGAGGCTGCTGTGACAAACGGGCCCCAGACTCACTGGGTGACGGCTCCCTGCCTCAGGCTGGCTTTGCGGGCAGTGGGCTTTCCTCCCTGTGGGGCGCAGTGGTCCTGCCTCTGTCTCTGGGGGCCCATCGCCCCTCTTTCCAGCCAGCGGAAGAGGAAAGGGAAAGTCAAGGAGTGTCTCCCACTTTCTCTCTGTTTTTTCCCGTAAACGTACACTTTCATGTCAACTATACTATTTAACATTTTTCAAATGGAGAGAAATTCTCAGACAGAAAACCGCTGCGTCCTTTCTTAATTTTTTAACTCGTTCTGGCCGTGCGTGACTAGTGTGCGTGTGCGGTTGATGAGTCACAGGCAGATGGACTTCGAGCTCGTTCTTCTGGTCTACATGTTGCGGCCACACGTGTGCAGGTCACAGCGTGCGTTCACTCTGCTGTCCTTCCCGCCCGTCCCCTCCCTCCTCCTAATCCGAAGTGACCCTGCTCTTCCCCAGCACCTGCCCCTTGTGAACCAGCCTCCGCGTGTCAGGGGACCCCTCGGCCTTTGGTCCTCTCCGCCCGTGATTCTCCGGCTCCATCCACGCACGACAGTGGGCCTGCGGTCACCGGGCCGTCCACGCACACGAGGTAGCAGTGTAACGCGGTCAGCCTCGCTTCCTGCTTCCTGAGAGCAGTGTCCTGTGCCTGCTGTCCCGGGGCATCACCCTGGCCACAGCCGCTGGGGAAGCTGGGAGGTGGGCGGGCCCTGGGGTGAGCAGGTGGCGGTGGTCCGAGTCTGGACGGAGGCGGCCCCGGGCGGAGTCCGGTGGCGGGAGGTTTCTCGAGCCCTTTCCCTGCTGCCTGGCCGGCTCCGTGACTTTGCCAAGACGGCGTCCCTGTTTCTCCTGGTCCCTGGCCGGTCCATTTCTGTCACTCCAGTGCTGGGCGTGGTGCTTGGCTTGGAGTCTGTGCTCTCCCAGTGCCGGGTGGACGGTGGACCGTGGGTGAAGCAGTGGTTCCCGAGCCGGCCCTGCTGATCTGGGCCTCAGGGAGGGTGTCCGCTGCCCTGGGATCATGGTCAGCCCTGTGGCCGCCTCCTTGACCAGGAGAAGCCCCGCCACGGAGCAGGCGGCCTGGCCAGCGGCAGGGCGTCGTGACTGCTGGACGGAGGCCTCGGAGAAGGTCCGTGTTTCGGGCGGAGCCAGGGCGGCCGCATCTGCAGCAGAGGGTTGCCTGCGATGACCCGCGTGCCCCCTCCCGGCTGGGGAAAGACGCGGCCGGGCCCGTGCGCGGGTCCTGACCCAGGCGGCCCCTCGGGCTGTTGGGAAGGAGTGGGCGCCCGCACCCTGGGCTGGAGGCCTCCTGGGCACAGGTGGGTGGCTCCGAGCTGCGGTGTGACTGGCGTCCCCGAGTCACCCGGGGGCCAGTGGTGCCCTCTCCCGGGTGGCCTCTGGCCTGGGGCAGGGAGGCCGCTGGGCAGGCGGGTGGGGTGAGGCCCGTCCCAGGGTTGCCAGGCGCGCGTGAGCTTGGCGTTCAGTTCTCAGCCTAGATGGAGTCGTAGGCGCCCCCCCCTCGAGATGCAGAGCGCTTTTTTGGAGCAATTAAGGAAAAGCATAAATCAGTCCGGGTTTAAAAGCTCGGGCTGACTCCGTGGCTAAAATTAGCGGCTCCAGAGAGGCGGAGGGCGGAGGGGGCGGGAGGCTGGGGTTGGCTTCAGGACAGCCGCTCTCCACTGCCACCGGAGCCAGGCCTGGCCCGAGCCCCCGCCTGCCCTGGGGCGTCCAGAGGGGGAGCCGCCCATCTCCCCTCCGACCAGCTGGCTCTTGCTGGCCCAGTCCCTCCTGCTTTGGCCCCTCTGGCCCCTCTGAGGTGGAAGAGAGGGGTTTGCAGAGAACCCCACCTTCCCCACACTCCTGCTGTGTGGCCTCAGGCAAGTCACTGCCTGTCTCTGAGCCCCCAAGTGCTGCATCAAACCCATGGGTCGTCGGGATTTGGGATCTGGGAAGATCTGCATGGGCCCAGGAGGCACCTGGGGCGGGACCGTCTGGGAACGCGGATTCCTTTCTGTCTCACGTGCGCCTCACCCGGGCGGTGGAGGCAGCGTGCACGCTGTTTCCCACGGTTCTGTGCAGAGTTCCCTCGCGTGGACCCTCCACTCGGCGTCACGCGGTGTCAGAGCCTCAGACTCGGGAGCATGTGGATTCCGGGGTCTTGGACTGGGGATGCTCCACCTGGGGTCCACAGCCTCCGGCGGGGCAGCTGCTCCTGGCTCCTGACCTGTGGGCCTCCGCCCTCCTCTGCAGCCTCTGTCCCCGCCTGGGGCGCCCGCCTTCCGGGGAGCTGGGGTCTGGTCCTGCTCCTGCCTTCTGGTGAGGCCCGGGCAGCCTCTGAGGCCCGCAGGCGCCCCTCCCCACTGCGCTCCCGGGAGCCCTGGGCCCCGCCCCTGGCCTGGTGCTGGCAGGTCCAGCAGGCAGCCGGCTCCCTCCTGGGCGGGTTAATTACTCGGCTATCGGTTCATCTCCGCCTCTTATCTGGGGCGTAAGCCTCTAGGCAAACACATTAGGCCAGGGTTGGCAGGGCCTGGGACAAACTCCTCCGGTCCCCTGCCTCGGGGGCGGAGCTCGGCTTGCTCTGGGGCCTCTGCCTCCCCCCCACCTGTGCGGCCCTGGCTGCAGGATCCACTTGCAGGTCCGGAGGACCCCAGGTGCTCCCGTCCAGTGCTCCTCCCTGAGGACCCTGTGCAAAGGCCCCACGTGGCTGGCTGTCCCCACCCCAGCTGTCAGACCTGGACCTCAGCAGTCACGGCCAGGCGGAGGGACCGGGCTCGGAGTTGCAGGGCCCTGCCTGGGAGATTCGTGGCTGCTCAGCGATTTAGGCTGATGGGCAGATTTGTCTGGGTGGAGAGCTGTCACTGCGTGTGCGTTCTCCCCGGGGCCCGGGACCCCTTCACACATGCTGCAGCCCCCAGGGAGCAGGGGCCCCAGGCCCGTTACGGGTGACGACCCAGCCCCTCCAGGAGTGAGGGAACCTCTTTTGGGGAGCTGGGGAAAGTCACATTTTCTGGGTGCTTCCTGGGTCAGGCCCTGGTCAAGGTGCCCCCACGCCCCTCTCTCCCTGTGATGTGGGGCCATTATCACCCCACTTCACAGACGGGGAAACCGAGACCCCGAGGTGCAGTCACCGGCTGGTGAGGGGCATCGCCAGCCCATCTTTTCAAATTCCAGATCCAAACACTCTGCCTCCTGTCTAGAGCTGTCCGTGGCTCCCCAGTGCCCGGCCGTGGCTGGCACCAGGTCCGCTGGCCGGTGAGGCGGTGCTGCATTCCACACCTGGACACAGGACCTCGCAGTCGCCTCGGTGTTCTGTAGTCCACAGCCTGCAGTGGGGGGACGCAGGGCTGTCGTGCCTCTGCGTGGACGCCTCGGGGGGAGGCTGTTTGTAGTCCTCCTCTGAGGAGCCCACCGCACCCTGCGAGGGGAGCAAGACAGACACTTGTTTAGCAAGTATTTACAGAGTGCTTACTGTGCACGGGCACGCTTCTAAGTGCTCTGTAAATATTAACAGTTTAATCACATTAAAGATTCCTTGTGTTAGATCATATCTTTGCCCATTTTATCCACGTGGAAACTGAGGCACAGAAAGGTTAAGAAGCTGGCCTGAGCTGCACAGCCAGTCCAGCTCCTGGCTCCTTCCCTGCTCTGCTGCTGCCTTGACCTCCGGCTCCCAGTGGAGGGACGGTCGGGCCCCACAGGGGTGACCTGCCCGGGATGGGCAGGGAGTCAGAGGCCCTGGCCCTGGGCCCAGCGGGTGCCCACCCACAGGCGCTGAGGCTGGTTCTTTCCAGGGAAGCGGGCAGCCGCCCCGGGGTCGGGCTGAAGATACCGGCGCCTCGGGGCCAGAAGGGCCTGAGCCGGGATTAACAGAGCTGGAGCGCGCGGGCGCCTGAGCCCCGGATCAGCGGCTGTCCGATCCTTATCTCCCGGGGAGACACGCTAATCCCCAGGGCCTGCTCCCTTTCTTCGTCCACAGCCTGTCCTGCTGCTGACTCGTGCTAACAAGGGCGGGAGGTCACCGGGGACGGGAGCTGCTGCTCGGTGACCCCTGCCGGGGGCCTGACCACCTGCTCGGGGTCCCCTTCAGAGCAGAGCCTGAGAGGAGGGTCCGGAGGCAGGAGCCTGACTGTGACCCCAGGTGGAGGAGGTGGGATGGGAAAGAGGGAGCTGGACGTGGGACGTTCCGGCCTGCCCAGGCAGCGCTGTGCTAGCTTCCCGTCACTATAACGAAACGCCTGAGGAAATCACGTCCAGGAGGAAAGAGCGCTGGGGTCGTGGTTTCAAGGTTCCGCCCTCGTTTGGCTTTCCCTGTGGCTTCGGGCCTGTGGTGAGGCAGAACATGATGGTGGCAGGTGGCGACCAGGAAGCCGAGGGGAAGTCCCAGCGAGTGGGGCTGGGTGGGACCCTGGGGCCCCCACCGCCTGATGGGGCAGAGCTGGACCATAACAGGGCCACCTCCTGACGGGGCAGAGCTGGACCATAACAGGGCCACCTCCTGACGGGGCAGAGCTGGACCATAACAGGCCGACACTGCGCTGCGCGGCTCCTGGGTGGAGGGGCGCCCGGGCCTGGTGGAGGGGTTGCCTCGCTGCCGCCACCTCTGCCGTTAACTGAGCGTCTACTACGCGCCGGCTCCGGCTGAGGGCCTCCCTGGGTTGCCTCCTGTCAGTGGACGTTACTGTCCTCTTTCTACAGAAGGAGCAACGGAGGCACCAGGAGCATCGGGCAGAGGCGGGGCTCGCGTCCTGTCGCCGAGCACTTACTGAGCACCTAGGGTGTCCCTCCCTGAGCACCTAGGTCGTGCCTCCTGAGCACCTAGGGTGTGCCCCCGGGCGCCCAGCCCTGGCTTTGGTGCTGGAGTCTGGATCCTCGACCACTGACCTGGGCGCTACCTGAAGGAGCCCAGCTCTGCCAACGGGCTCGTCCCCCGGGGCAGAGTCCACCCTTCCCGGGTCTCCAGGACGCCCCCTTCGCAGGCTTGTTTCACCTTCCTCCGGGGGGGCGGCTGGCGATGTACGTGACCCCTGCTCGCCCGGATCAGACCCTCCCACGAGGAAGCCCACCCTTCCCTTCCTCGTGGGACAGCCAGGTCTGAGGGACGTCGGTCAGCCTGGGACAGTGGTGGCCGAGCAGGGCGGGCACAGCCTCAGACTCGGAACCCGGGCTCTGGAGCCGCTGCCTGGGCCGTGGCAGGCGGGGCCTCAGCCTCTCCTCAGGCCGAGCCCCCCAGCTCCCGGGCCGTGGCCCCTTCTCCAGCAAGTCCCCGGCCTCCCTGCAGTTCTGCCCCCCGAGCCTCCTGTCCTGGCCTTCCTCTCTGTCTTCACCTTTCACCTCCTCCGAAGCGCGCTGCCCAGCCGGTCCCGTCCGCTGTCGGGCAGTGTGGCTCGGTGGTCACGTCCCGGTCTGTATTCTGTGGCTGTAACAAAATGCCGGAGACTGGGTTGTTTGTAAAGAACAGAGGTTGATTTGGCTCTCGGTTCTGGAGGCTGGGAAGTCCGGGAGCTCCTCGCTTCCACTCGGTCTCTCGCGGGTCCCCTGCTGAGTCACGGCGAGGCGGGGCGGCCGTCCACTGGGTGCGACAGAGCCAGTGGGCTGGACATCTCCTCCTCTTACAGGCCATGGAAGCCCTCGCGGCCCCCTGGTGGCCTCCCGTCCTGACACCGTGACACGATGACTTGGGGACTCCCCATGCGTGCTTGCTGGGGACACGTCCAGTCCATCGCGCTTACACCTGAGGGCCCTGGGCAGACCCCGGGTGTGGTGGCCGCCCCCGTGCACTGGCCGTGTGGCCCGGTCCTTGCCAGCCGGCTGCTCCGGACCTGGTTTCCTCGCCTGTGAGGCGGGGTTGGTACTGCAGTAGCCGCTGCTGGTGCCCAGACACCCCCGTGCCCTGGGGACCTGTGGCCGCGGCTCCCCCGAGGGCAGCCCTGACCAGCGTGGCCAGGCCGAGGCCGAGAGCTGGGGTCCCAGGAAGCGGCTGTGGGCCAGCCTGGCTCAGGACACAGGTCGAGGGTCTGCGAGGGACGCTCGGGACGCCTCTGCCTGTCCCCAGGCCCGGCAGGGCCGAGCTCCAGGTGCAGGTGCTGGCCAGGTGAGGCCCGGTCACTGCCCAGCTCCCTGGCCCTCCCGGGCCTCCTCCCCAGCCTCCCGGGAAGCCTTCCCGACCTCCGGGGCCACGCTCCACCCGGGCCCTGCTCCCAACCTGGACGCTGGGTTCTCCCCATGGCCCGACCCGCTCTGCAACCCAGGCACCCGGGAGAGCAGGGCCCACCAAGGACCCTGGACGCCGGGCTCCTCTCCCCTCGCCACCCGCAGAGCACGGGCTGGGTGGCAGCAGGGCAGCAGTGCAGGTGGAGCTTGGGGGGAGCGTCCAAGGCATTGGGATGGAATCCGAGAAGGAAGAATCGGCGAGCCTCAAGGGCAGGGCCTCCGGCGAGGAGGCCGGGCGGCAGCTCAGAGCTCTGGGGCCTTTTAAAAGTCTGTCTCTAGTTATGATGAAGAGGAGGAGGAGGAGGAGTTATTGAGGAAGATAGGGAGCCAGTTTTCTCCATCTGCCAATGACGAAAGATAGGTGGACTTTAAAGCAAGAGAAGTTGCCGTCAGACTTAAGAAGGAACTTCCCATTCCGTTGAGCAGGGTGGGCTGTCCCCAGGTTCCAGCAGGAGGTGGAATGACAGAGTCGGGAACGATCCTGGGGCAGGGCTGTGGGAGGACTGAGGACGGGAGGCCAGAGCAGCGGCCGGCGAGGCTGCCGCTCAGGACAGGCAGGACGCTGAGGGGCCCCTGCAGTGCTGGGGCCAGAGGAGGCGTGACCGAGGGAGCGACGGGAGATTCAGTTCCCCGCTCTACTCTCGACTTGCTGGACGTCTTTAGGCAAGTCGCTTCGCCCCTCTGGGCCTCCGTTTCCTTATCTGTAAAAATGAGGCTGATGCTGCGTCTTCCGCGGTGAGCCAGCTGTTCCGTAAGCCTCGGACGGACACGCGCTTTGCGCCATTTAAAGCTCAGTCCTGATGGAAAATGACGGAACAGACCAGCGGGTGAGGCGAGAAAAGCAGAAGCGGACAAGCCAGTGCTTCTCGGCCTCCCGCCGACTCTCCGGGGCCGGGGACCCCATTTAACGCACAGCTGTTCTATACCTGCCCCTCGCCTATCAGGACCTTGAATCCTCACAACAGCCTCCGTGGGACACATTGTCTCCTTTGCAAATGAGAAACCAAGGCCCAGAGAGGTCCATTGACTTTTCCGCTGTCACACAGCAGCACGCAGTAGAGGCAGGACTGGAACCCAGGTCCCCGACTCAGAGCCCTGGCTTCTTCCCCTTGGCGATTTTCAGCTGGGCTGGCCGCGCACCCTCGCCTGAGCTCACGTGGCTCTTGTCCTCCTGCCCACAATAAAGACAGGAAGACGAGCCGAGGGAGGTCCTCCTGCCCGCCGGCCCTCCTCCCGTGTCCGCTGGGCACCCGCCTCCTGCCCCCGAAAGGGGCGTCGGGCCCACCTGGGCCTCCTCGTCCTCCCGCCAGGCCTCAGCCGAGGAGCCGGGCCCCGAGCCCAGCGGTTAAGATCCCAGGCACCAGGGCCAATCCTGGGGGCCTGGCCAGCCTCTGGGCAATGCTAATTGCTCCGTCCACAGTGGAGCCTTGTTTGCATATATGTAAATCGGGGCTCATTAGCTCTCCCCCAGATGGGCCGGTGCAGGCTCCGCCCAGCCCCTGCTGCCCTCCTCGGAGGCTCGGCTGGCAGAGGACACATGCTGTCCAGATGGCCACGCGGCCGGGGCTGCTGCAGCCAGGAGTCCAACCAGAGGCTGCGGCCTCAGGTTCCCAGATGCGGCTCCCACGGGGTCCGGCCTCTCGCGGTGGGGGCTCCCGGCCGTCTCCCCCCAGGGATGGGACTCCCGAACCTGACCAGCCTTGGCCTGGGGACAGCAGATCCCCTCCAGCCTCCAGGACTCCTGCGGACCAGTGGCATCTGGAGAGGGGGACCCTGGGCCTGCGTCCTCCAGCCCAGCGGGCGCCTGCGGGGAGCACAGACGCCGTCCAGCCTCCCTGGGCCTTCCTGGGGCCGGGCTGGGGTGCGGAGCTCAGGGTCCCTCTGGCCGTGCCCGTCCCACAGCCAGGTGCCCGGGCCGCGCTCACCTCCCGCTGGATGGCCGGCTGCTCCGTCCCTGCCTCCCGCCTCTACCCGGTCCTCCCACCGCCCGGCCGGTCTTCCCGCGCTGCAGATCTGAGTGCCCTGCCGCTGCTCACAACTCTCCGGGGCTCCCCAGTGCCCAGGTGCTCAGTCCTCGCCGCCGGCCTCCAGTCCATGCCTCCCTGGTCGGGGTCCGGCTCCCGACGCCTCCACCTCCAGGCGGCTGTGGCCTGAGTCTCGCTGGCCAATGTGACCCTGCCTGGTTGACGGGCACTCGGTCCCATCAGACAGGGACCTCCGGGGATCCGCCCCCTTGGTCAGAGGGTGGGGCAGCATCCACAGCCCTGACCCTGTGGGTCCGAGGAGAGCGTGAGTGGACGCTGCCTCCTCCTGCTCCACGGTGCCCGCGGGGTCCTCCTGGGGCAGAGGAGGGCGGGATTGGCACCTGGTCCCGTTCTCTTTTTCCTTTCTAGTTAGACTTGGCGGTAGCCTGTCTTGGCAGAATACGCGTACACACACTCTCACTCTCTCTATTCGGGATCCCGCGTGCTGGGGAGCTACCTGGCCGTGTAGACAGTAGGAAGCCGGGGAGGTTGTGACCAGTGAGTTCTTCTGTCTTTCCTGTTCCCCTCCCCCTCCCCTTGTCTAGGACAGTGGATCTCTATTCTCCCTCTCCCCAACCAACCTCCCTTGCTTTGGATCAACATCCACAAATCAGAGAGAACATTCAGACTTTGGATTTTTGGGTTTGTCTTATTTCACTCAGTAAATTATTACTCTGTCATAATTTCATTCTTCTTTATGACTGAGTAATATTCCATTGTGTATATGTACCACAGTTTCTTTGTCCATCATCTGTTGAAGGACACCTAGGTTGGTTCCATAGCTTAGCTATTGTGAATTGAGCAGCAATGAACATTGATGTGGCCGCGTCACTGTAGTACGCTGATTTTAAGTCCTTTGGGTATAAATTGAGGAGTGGGATAGCTGGGTCAAATGGTGGGTCCATTCCAGGTTCTCTGAGGAATCTCCACACTGCTTCCCAGAGTGGCTGCCCAGCCTGCAGTCCCCCGGCCATGTGTGAGTGGCCTTTCTCCCGCATCCTCGCCAGCGCTTACTGCTGCTCGTACTCTCTAATCTCCCCCTCCCCAGGGCAGGGCCGGGCAGCCCGACTGGGGTCTGCAGTCGGCTGTCCTCTGAGAGCCCAGCGCCCACGGCCCCTGCCTGGCCTTCCAGACCCCACCTGGGGTGGGGCTGCTGTCCGCTGCGTCCCTGCCGCGCTGCCTGTCTCTGGAACAGCTGCGTCACCCTGCCCCTGTCCCCACCGTCCCCAAGGGAAGCTGGTCCACTTTTCTGCCTCTGCCCAATCCTGACCAAGTCCCGCTTGGGTCTAGAACCTTCTAGAAACACCAGGTCCTGTCCCCGTCCCCTGAGGACACCACAGGTTGCCCCGCTGACCTGGTCCGAGGGCTCCAGTAAGCACAGCCCCTGAGACGGGGGTGCCAGGACCCTCACGGTGGGCGCCCCTCTTCTCCACGGGGACCACACGCTGCCTGGACCTGGCCCAGCAGGGCCTGGGGACAGAGGAAGGCCAGGCCAGGCCAAGGGCCGCCCCGAGAGAGCCTTTTCTGAGTCCCCTGGAGCGGCACGTCCACCTCCTGCGGGCCTCGGCCTGGTCACAGGCTGAGCCTGGGACCAGGACCCGCTGGCGGCCGTGCCCGGGGCCAGTCCTGAGCGCCGCAGCCTCTGCCCCCTGCTGTCTCGGATTTTCTGACTTTAAAAAACAACTTTCCCTCCGATTCCAGAAGTAACACCCCAAGACGGAGATAATCGGGAGCATTTAGAGGCACAAAAGAAAATTGCCGCACTCAGACACGCCGGTCGCTAATGCCGGCCGATTATCCGCCAGCCGCCGGGCAGGGGACCCGGTTCCGCAGGGAAACAGGAATTCGTGCGATTTCGTTTTGAGAAAAGCGATCACCGCAGCCATTTCCGTGGCGAGACGGCCGTTCCCGCCTTTGTCCCCTGACCCCTGTGGGCGTCTGAAAGCCACCCATTCCCGCTCGGCCCCCAATTTCCTCGACGCGACCCCCGTACGCTGCACGGGGCTCCGCGGGCCACGGAGGCGCTCAGAGTGGATGGCGAGCCGGCCACGCGGAGATGGCGGCGGAATCCACCTGCCCTGCGCGCCCGGCGGCCTCCCGCCCCTCGCCCCAGGTGGCACGGCCCCGGCGGGGACGGTCCCGGGGTGGCCTCTCTCCACCGGGGACAGGAGCCCACACTCAGCACCCTCAGGGGGCACCTGACCTTCTGGGTCCAAGCAGGCACGCGGGAGGGACCAGGGGGCGTCCCCGGGGCGGCCTCGGGAGCCCGCCTGGTGCAGGAGCCGGGGCCCTGCTGGCCAGGCCGCAGGCAGGTGAGCCCCCCCGGACGCCCTGGGTCAGGCCCGAGCCCAGACCCGGGGAGGCCTGGTGGCTCCTTCACTCACCCTCCCGACCAGGGCTTGTGGGTCTGGGCTCTCTCTTGTCCCAGGCAGAGGGACAGAAGCCAGCTTGGTGCTTTAGGGCAGAGACACATGGCTTCTGCCAGGGCGGTGGACTCGGTGCTGATCCTGCCTCTGCTGTGTGACCTTGGGCGCATCTCCTGCCCTTTCTGATCCTGTTCGTCGAGAGCATTATGAGGAATACGTGTCCCGTGGAAGGGAACCAGACGGAGAAAGGGTAGGCCCGTGTCTGGATGTCCTCAAACTCGGCGGGGACGGAGGCCTGCTGAATTCTTGGAGCAGAGCGCTGGGACCCGCCGGGGACGGGCTTCGTCACCTGAGCGCAGTGTCGGCCGCCATCCGGCCTCACAGCAGGCCCCGTGCGGCCAGATGGCGCTGCCTGCGCTTCGCAGATGAGGAGCCTCTGGCTCAGAGAGGGCAGGGGTGGGCCCAAGGTCACACAGCGAGCTGAGGGCAGGGCCAGCAAATGCGGGAGTGGACGGGGCGCAGCCGCGATCTCCCCTCCCCCGCCCCTCGCGGCCGCTCTTTCCCAAGCCAGCTCGCTCTGGCTGCTTCTCCCCTGCCACCGTCACCCCCACTGGTCACCATCTGCCTGCGCGGCGGCTGCTCCCAGCTGGTCCCTGTGCTGCCCTCGCGGCTCCTCACGGGCCCAGGGAGCTGTGATTGAAATGGACCTCAGCCGCCGGCGTCCCTCTGACCGCCAGGGTCTGCGGGCACTTGAGACGGATCCTGCGCCCTGGGCGCCCGCCCTGCTCCTCCCCCCGCCACGCCAGGGCTCGGGGCTTCTGGGGCTCTGGCCGTCTCCCCGCGCCTGCCGTGTCCAGTCCTGGGCCTTTGAACCTGGAGTTTCCTGGTTGGCCCCCTCCGGGCCCTCAGGACCCCTCCCGGCCCGTCCTGAGGCTGGCGCCTCGGCCCGCGGGCGCATTTAAGTGGAGAGCGCTGGGCCTCCCTCCCGCCCCAGCCTCGGGCGCTGTGCCTCTGGTGCTGCTGGGTCACCGACCCGCGTGTCCTCTGGCCACCTGGCTGCCCACGGGTGGCTCTCGGCCTGGCGCCCAGCGCTCCGCGGCCCCCAGGGGAGGGGCTCTCATCACCCCACTTGAGAGACGAGGACGCCAACGCCCAGAGGTTGAGTGACCTCCCCCCGGTCACCAGGGGTCATGGGAGGGGCTGGGGTCGGGCTCGGTCCACTGGGCTCAGGGCGAGGGGCGGCCCTTGGGCAGGGAGGCGCGTGGCCCCTGGCACGGTCCCAGGCTCAGACTTATGGCCGTGCTGGTCGCTAGTGTCAATGCCGCCACTGCCCGCGAATCCAGGGCTGATGTGCTGACAGCCGGGGTGGCATCCTGAGTCCGCAGCCCTGGCTGGACGTCCAGCCAGCTAGGCCCGTCCCTCCTGCTGAGGGGCTTCGAGGCTGGCCCCTCGCCCAGAGGTCCTGGGCCTGGCCAGGCAACTCGGCCTAGGGGGCTCCGCAGCAGGGCCGGCACAGGGGCCCCAGTGGCTCCCAGGGGCCCTGCGGCCGGGCTCCTGGGTCCTCTGTCCACCCGTCCTCCTTCCCTCCTCGCCAGCCTCCTGACCTGGGCCCAGGGCCTCCCTGCCTGGGTTCCTCCTCTGGAAAGTGAGGATCATACTGGTCCCGTGGCCAGGGCTCCAGGCTCCCGAGACGCTGTGCGTGGAGCTCAGAACGCACGCGGCACTGGTCCACGGGAGGCTGGGAGGCGCGGAGCACCCCGGAGCCCAAACTCGGAAACACCCCGAAGTCCAAAGTGTGGGCGGCACAGCTCGGCAGGACTGCACAGCAGGGGGCTGGACAGGCACGGTCACTCCCGTCTGCGGGCCGGGGGCCGGGGGCGCTCGCCTCGCAGGGGCCTGGGGTCCACGCCAGCACCACACGCACGCCCACACATGTACATGCACACACACGTGCGCACACGCACACACATGCACACACATGCACACACATACACACATGCACAAACGTACATGCACACACATGCACACACACGCATATGAACACACATGTACACGCACACACATGCACACACATACATGTGCACACGCACACATGCGCACACATACACATGCACACGCACACGCACATGCATACATATGCACACATGTACATGCACACACGTGCGCACGCACACACATGCACACACACGCACAAACGTACATGCACACACATGCACACATGCATATGAACACACATGTACATGCACACACATGCACACACATACATGTGCACACACACATGCACACGCATACACATGCACACACGTGCGCACACGCACATGCATGCATATGCACACATGTACATGCACACACATGCACATATGTACATGCACACACATGCATACACATATGCACACACGCACCCACACACACACACACACAGGTACATGTGGTGTAAGACCTCATTCGGGTGTGTATACAGTGTGTGCTTCCTGTGTGTGTAGTACACAGTTACAGTCGGGCTGTGTGCACGAGAACGCCTAGGACGTAGATGAGTGTAGCGTTTAGACCGGGGTCTCTTTCCACGTTTCTCATTATACACACGCGCATTTCCTAAACGCTGAGAAAAATCAGGGATCTGAAACCCATCGGTCCCAGCGTTTCAGATGAGGACCCGCAAACTGAATTGTGCCATTAACGACGTTTTCACGTCTTCGGTGGCAGGAGCGCAGGCTCTGGGGCAGGTGGACCGTGGGTGGGATCCTGGACGGCCACTTTGCGGCCTGGGCCACTCTGAGCCTCTGTGTCCTCTTCCGAAAGACGGGAATGCTAGCTGCCTCGTGGGGCTGGAGGACGGGCGTGCAGAGGGGGCATCTGACGGCACGGAAAGAGTCGGGACGCCGGAGCTGGTCCAGCGTCTAACTGAGGTCCCACTGTGCGCAGGCTCTGGACCCAGCCCCTGGACCCCTGCTCCTGATTCTTCTTTGGCTATGGCTGTTCAAGGCAAGTGGCCAAGGCCAGGAGCGCTGGCCTCCTGGAGGCCGGCTGAGGGCTGGTGAGCACAGGTAGCTGGTGTGAGCCCCGCAGGGCATGGCCTCCCCTCCCCCCGAATCCCAGGGCTCTCAGTGGCCTTTTGGGGTCCTCAGGCTGCTGAGGGCCCTGAACCCAGAGCATGACCCCTGGACACCTGGCACCTAGCTCCCATCACGGCCTCTGGTGACCACCAGCCTCACCACAGTCTGGCCAGGTGGGCTCACAGGGGCATGTGTTCTGGGCCACCCGAGAGTGTCTTCTGAGCCGACGGCGGCCCTGGCCCCAGAGCCTCTCATGTCACTGACCACAGCACCTCCCTGCCTTGGTGCCGTCAGGGAGAGGGCCGAGGGGGTGCCTGTCCCAGTGGATCCCAGGGAGAGCAAAGGCTCCGATGGGAGGCTCCGCCTGAGCAGGGTCCCCATGTGTTGGAGGATGGGACTCAGCCACCATGAGTCACTGGGACTTGGCTGCTCACTGAATACCCTCGGGCCCCAGGGCCCTTGCACGTGCTATGTCCTCTTGTGTGTGGTGAGCTTCTCTCACTGTTTAGGCCTCTGCTGGAGCGTTGCCTCCTCAGCGAGGCCTTCGCTGGCTGCCTGTAACAGTCAGGGCGTTGACCGCAGGTGCTGTAACAAACATCCCCGGCTCTTGCTGGTGTAACCGTCCTTGCTGGAGCATCATCAGGAGCATGTATTCCAGGGCAGACGCCTCCAGGAAGCGCCCTGGGGATCCCACCTCCTCACCCTCATCCCCCAGGTCCCCTTTGGGTGTCCCCACTGGCCGGGGGCTCTGCCATGGAATTTCTGGGGACAGTCAGGACAGCCAGCTCACATGTGCCCACACGATGTGGCCAAGGCAGATCAGGTGGCCAGGCCACGCACGGAGCAAGGCTGGGGCAACGTGTAAACGTGCTGAGCGGGAAGCCGCGCCGTGGCGGGGTTTCGGGATGGCCTGTGACCCGCCTCGGTCATGCGCCCTCCTTACCTGAGGAGTGTGGAGAAGGGACAGCAGCTCGCGGGGACGCCACAGCCCGGGCGAGCACAGCTGCCCCAGAAAGAGCCATGTTCAGGGACAAGGGGCTCTGCCCAGCGACAGCGCAGGGCACCGGAGGTGAAGAGTGACTGGGGTCTTGGACCTACTGTGCGCTGCTGGTCCAGAGCAGGTGCGGGCGGCCAGGAGGTCTGGGGGTGACGGAGATGCCTGCTGGCTGCTGTGGTCACCATAAGCCTGGTGGCCTTGTCCTTTGGGAACCGTCCGTCCGTATCGTCCACACCCTAATGGGCTTCCCGAGGCCAGTGCCAACCAACGGCCCTGTCTTCACTGGGCAGAGGAGGCCCAGCCAGAGGGAGGCCATGGGGCGAGGACGGCTCGGCCTCCACCCGTCAGCCCCAGGCAGAGGCAGAGGACTGGGAGGGGGGGAGGGTGCCCAGAGGCTCCGCGGGAGCAGGTCACACTCTGCCATCCGCCCCTGGGCCAGTGCTCCCTGCGGACTGGGACCCCCGATGGTCTCCACGCTGTGCCTCGGGGGTCCCTCTCCACGAACTGGGCCACCAGGTCCGGAGAAGCCACCGTCCCTGGGCATCAGGCGGAGGGGAGCAGAGAGGGAACCTGGGGTCGGAGGGACCCTGCCTGCGGCGGCTGGTCAGAGGCCACTGCACCAGCCCAGGCGGGGCCCGGCCCCTCGCCCTGCCCGGAAGCCGCGGCCACGGTCCTGGCCCTGCTGCTCTGGGGCTGGACCCTGGTGCCCACGGTCCTGCCCACGGTCCCCCAGAGCCTCGCTCCTTTGTGGGTAACCGGGAGGGCCGTGCTGAGCGCCCGTCACCACGGAAGGACGCCCAGCCTGTGTGGCACTGGGCACTTCCCGGGCCTCACCAAACGCCAGCTGCCTGTCCACCGGCCGCCACCCGCCAGGGGCCTGGGGAAGGACCCATCCCCCAACAGGCGACGGGGAGGGGACCATCCCACAATCCTGAAATCAAGCAGAGCAACGTGGACTCGGCTGGTTACAGGCAGCGGGCAGGGGCAGGGAGGAGGGCAGTGGCCTGGGCAGCACCGAAGCTGGACGCAGCACAGGGCTGTGCCTCCCGGGCCTGGCCGTGACCTCGGTGCCCCTGCAGCCCCTCAGGATGAGGAAGTGGGGGCGCTTGGCCAGGAGGCCAGGAAGCCAGGGAGGCCGGGGAGGCTGGGGAGGCCAGGAAGCCAGGGAGGCCGGGGAGGCTGGGGAGGCCAGGAAGCCAGGGAGGCCGGGGAGGCCGGGGAGACCATGGAGGCCGGGGAGGCCAGGAAGCCAGGGAGGCTGGGGAGACCTGGGAGACCGGGGAGGCTGGGGAGGCCGGGGAGGCCGGGGAGGCCGGGGAAGCCAGGGAGGCCGGGGAGGCTGGGGAGGCCAGGAAGCCAGGGAGGCCGGGGAGGCTGGGGAGGCCAGGAAGCCAGGGAGGCCGGGGAGGCCGGGGAGGCCATGGAGGCCAGGGAGGCCAGGAAGCCAGGGAGGCTGGGGAGACCTGGGAGACCGGGGAGGCTGGGGAGGCCGGGGAGGCCGGGGAGGCCAGGAAGCCAGGGAGGCCGGGGAGGCCGGGGAGGCCACGGAGGCCGGGGAGGCCGGGGCCTAACGGAGGAAGACGGGGCGTGTCCTGAGGGTGGACCCAGCGCTGGCGAAGGTCAGGGCCTGCACACGTGGTATGTCATCACGCCACCGCCGGCAGCAGCCTGTGTCAACAGTCACCCAGCTGAGAGCCCAGCCGGCAAGTAGCCGGGCAGCTGCTCACGGCCCCACAGACACAGCAGGCCAGCGTCCACCCTGGGGAGGGGCCAGGCTGCATCCAGCCTGTCCACCTCTAGGAGACCCTTCGGACAGGATGGGCTGGCGTTGGGGACTGGTCTGGCACCTCCGTGGCCTGCATGGAACCTCTGACCCTGAGGAGGTGGCCGGCAGAGGAGGAAGGAGCCCAGGTCACACTGAGCCCTCGCCACCGGCCGGCACTATGCACACGGTTCCTGCACATTGTGCCTCTTGTTCAGATTCAGAGAGGGCCAGCAGCGTGCTCAAGGATGCACAGCAAGCGAGTGGCAGAGCTGAGCTCCAGTGCGGATCCGCCTGCCTCCAAGCCCGAGTGCTTTTTCTTTTTTCCAGAAAACAGGACCGAAGCACTGTGCCCACGGTGGCCCCGGCCAAGGCTGCTCTTGCCTGGCCCCTGAGGTGCCTCCGATTGAGGGAGACCCAGCAGCTGGGTCTCTCCTTCACCGAACTCGAAAGTTGGGAAGGCAGATTTCCTAAAGGACATTCAGGGAGCGCCCCAGGCAGCCCGGGCTCCCCGAGCGGCCAGCCCTGCGGCTCCCCGTCTGCGTTTGCGCAGCCCTGAAAGCCCAGCCAGGAGGGGACAGGAACGGGCCAGGCCTGGACGCAGCAGAGTGCCCAGGAAGGCCTCCCGAGGCCCGTGGCTCGAGCCGCCCGCGGCCTGGCCTCCTCCTCCAGCCCCGGCCTCCGTCCGCTCCGAGGACTGGGGGCCCACGCGTGCTAACTCTGCCCCATTGTCCCCGCGTGAGCAGGCCCCCGTCACAGCTGGTCCCCTTGTCCTCGGGGTCCTTCCGCCCGGGGGCAGCTCCAGGCCTCCGTCTGCGGCAGCGCCTCAGCCCTGGCTGCTGTGGCCACGGACGGAGGCCGTTCTCCCCACCCGCCCAGCCCGGCCGGGGCTCCCGGCAGGGGACGCCTGGTCCCCACGCCCGCAGCCTGGTTCGCGGTGAGCCCAGCCCGGCTGCTCCGGTGACCCCACAGATGAGGAGAGGGTCCTGAAGGGTGGACTGGCCGCTCCGGGTCACACGGTCGGGCCTCCCAGCCCTGCGGCCCCCACGCCACCAGAGGCCCCTCTGGGGTCGGCCCCGGGCAGGGACGCGCCCCCGCTGGCTCGCGCACTGAGTAGCGCCGCACAGGCGGGGCTGCCTGTCCACGCACGGCTTCCCAGGGACGTCGCCCTCAGCTCGGGCCCCACGGGGCCCTGGACCAGGCTGGGGCCGCAGGACAGGCCGGGCCGGGACAGGAGCTGCCAGCAGGCCGCGGAGCCACCGTGCGCCCCGGCGTTAATTAGCGGTGCCGCTGCGAAGTGCTCCTTCCCCTTTGTGCAGATCAGCGAGGTAAGAGGCGTGTAATGAAGCGCCGTGGTTTAATCCTGTGCGCAGGAAGGAAGATGGGTTTTAATTACGGACTCCTAATTGGATGGACGGCTCGCTAATGTCCTCCTGACAGGGCGTTTGAGCGCTCGCCCACCCACCCCGGCCCAGGTGGCTGCCCACCTACTCCAGAGCCTTCCTTGCCTGCCTGGCTCAGGGCCTGCCTGTCGTCCCTCTGCCCATGTCCCAGGATCCCTCCCCTCTGCCTTTCGCAGGGCCCTGGGGCTGCTGTTCAAATCCCCATGGTGCCGCTTGCTGTGTGACCCCAGGCAAGTCGCTTCCCCTCTCTGAGCCTCGTGTTCTTCCAGCTGAGTGCTAGAGTCGGGTGGGAGATGGTGGGAATCAGCAGGGCTGTGCAGCTAGAGAAGGGGGACCCTGAGAGCTACCTAGTGTCGAGGTGGGGGGGTCAGGGAGGCCCCAGGTGGCAGGTGTTGGGACGTGGGTGACCCAGGGCTGGGGGTACTCCCCCTTCAGGGCTCTGCTTGGCGACCCTCCTCCCAGGCCTCCCTGAGCCCTGGACTGTGCCCCCTCTGCCCACCCCATCCCCCAGCCCCGCCGTGGTCCCTGCCCCTCGGAGCCCCACGGGCTGCTGTGCTCTGCTGACCTGTCCCTTGGCCGGGACAGCCTGGACCTGCTCCTCACCTGTGGCCTTTGTTCCAGGAGCAGGTCATCTGTAAGGGGCAGGCGAGCCGGCTCTGCCTGCAGAGGACGCTCCAGGTCAGCGTGCTGGTCGGGGCCCAGGCCGGCTGGCCGGACGCAGGCTCCGGGGGCGAATGTGGAGACTGGAGGAGGCCCACAGGGGGCTGGCCTGGAGTGGGCCTGGCTGGAGTAAGCCAGGTGGCTGTGACTGGCGTCTCCCGCACCCTGGGGACCAGTGTCGTGGGTGCAGGGACCCAGGGTAGGGCTGGCCACTGGCCCTGCAGGGCCGGCAGCGAGCTCGGGGCCTGGGTGTGGCCCCCGGGCCTGCGGCTGAGCTCAGCAAGCTGCTGCGTCTCTGGGGTCAGTTGGGAAAGGAACCCTCCCCACACGGGCCTCCCACGTGGGCCTCCCCGGTCAGCACCCAGCCCCTCTGTCCACCCACAGGGCCCCCCGGGTACCACCAACATCAAGGGAGGGACAACCGGCACCACAGAACAGCTGTGGGTACACAGGCGTCCCGTGGGCCTCCTGGTCACCCTGCCGAGACGCAGGAAGCCGGCAGGCTGCAGGGGCCCGATGAACCTGCCCAGCGCCCGCGCCCTCCTGGGGCCTCGGGTCCTTGCTGGGCCCCTAGCACCTCCCAGGCCACCACCGGCCCACTTCCTGGGGCTCCTCAGGCAGAGGCTGAGACAGCTGCTCACACTGCCGGCGAGCGCTGGTTCCAAGGCCCCGGTGACAGGAGAACAAACGAGCCCGAGCCCTTAGTGGTCCCCTGGCTGAAGGGCCTGCCAGGGTTTTTAAAGGAGAGAAACACTGGGAAACAGGGTTGAAAACCATTTGAAAGGAAAGCAGATGCCAGGCAGATGTGCTCCCGGCCACTCTGAGCGGTCCCCCGCCACAGCGCAAAGAGGCCAAATATTTATGAAGCATTTGCTGTGGCGGCAACGCGGCAGAGCAAGGCCCCGAGGCTTTGGAATCCAGCAGATGAAGCCACCCTGGATTTGGATCCCAGCTTCCCTTCTCCATGCTGTGTGACCCTGAGCGTGTTCACTTAACCTCTCTGAACCTCTTACCCGAAGAGGAGGATCATCAAAATGCTCACCTGAGCGGGCTCGGGGCTGGCACGCAGTAGGTGCTCAGTGACCGTTGCATCCCCTCATTAGGGCTTCAGCCAGGGAGTCGAGGAGACAGCACCCGCAGACCAGAGCGAAGGAGGCAGCCATCCTGGGCGCCAGGGCGGAGGGAGGCCCTGAGGGGGAGGCTGAGACCCAGGGGAGGCCTCGGGCTGGGAGCCAGGGCTCTGTGCCGACCCAGGGAGGCTCCTGGAGGTGTTTGTGGGGCTGGGGGGTCGACTGAGGCGGTTGAAGGCGCCGGGCAGGATGGAACCTGGAGAGCTGGTTGGGTCCCCTGCTGCTCTGGGGTGACTCGTCCGTGACACAAAGCACGCGGACGGAGGAGCGGCGTGTTCGCTGAGAGCGCCAGAGCGCAGGTCCCTCTGCCCCCCAGACCTGCCCCCGGACAGCTTCCTGCAGCCCCGGGCGCAGCCGGCCTGGGCTTGGGCAGTGGGCAACGCCGTCCCCCGTCCCAGGCCCTCTGGGTGGGCGAGGGGAGGACAGAAGCCCGACCCCCAGCCAGGAACTCGGCGGTGACGTCTGACCCCCGAGGACCCTGGGGTGTGAAGAGCACAGGCCGAGAGCGGCTTTGCCGCGGGTCCCTCAGTCCCCGATGTGCTCCGTCCCTGACTGACACCAGCACAGGACCTGCGGGCCACCGCATGAGACCGCGGAGCAGCCGGCACCCGGGGCGACAGCGGCCGTGACGGTAACAGCCTGTGAAGCGCCCGCGGTCGGCACTGGGCCCTTTGCAGATGAGGAAACTGAGGCACCGGCAAAGCAGTGCCTGCCCGAGGTCTGGGGACCAAGTGGCAGAGCCAGATCGTGAGCCCCGGGCTGAGGGCAGCTGCGGTGTGCGTGGGTGTCCCCGCGACCCGGTGGCCTTTGTTTTTGTTTTGCGGTGCTGGGATTTGAACCCAGGACCTTGTGCTTGCGAGGCAAGGACTCTACCAGCCGAGCTGTGTCCCCAGCCCTCGTGTGGCCTTTGACGCTCTGGGCACTTGTGGAGTGAATGGAGTCCAGGGCGCAGCGTCCCGGGGGACCGATGGCCTGGGCCAGCGGGCTGAGGGCCAAGAGGAGCAAGCGCTGCCCCGGGGCCTCGGCTGGGAGGTGGCCCTGGCCAGGGGGCCGCGTGGGACAGAGGCAGCTCACGGGAGGGAGGGAAGCCGGGACCTGGCTCTTCCTCTGTCCAAGTCTTGCCTAAACCTGCAAAGTGGACGTCGTGGCCTCTCAGAGGTGGGGACGTGGGAGAGGTCTCGGGTGGGCATCCCGGGCAAGGACCCTCTACCCGCCTGGCCGCGGCCCCTCCCAGGGAAGCCTGTGCTTAGCGGGCAGGCCGGGGACACCTGCCCAGCTCCCCGGGGACAGGGCCTGCTGTCCTGTGTCTGGAGCACCCGTGGCTCCCCTGCTCCTGACCCGTGGGCCACTCCCCTGTGCCAGGGGCCGCCTGGCCAGGGCCCTGGCGAGTCGGGGCGCAGGGCCACCTGAAATGCTGGCGGCTCCTTCGGCCCTGGGGCTGGGTCTCGCCAGAGGCCCCTCCTCTCCTCCCTGCGCGGAGCCGGCCACACAGACCGGTGTCCTGCCCTGCAGGGCCACTGACCCCTAACGCCGGTGTTGTTGGCCGAGACCCTCCAGCTGGGCTCCGTGGTCCACGCACCTCGGGGGGCGGCACGAGCCCGGGAGCCCCTGCCCGTCCCCCTGCTGGCCAGCCGGCGGTGGACACCCAGCTGAGCCCTGGACCCGGGGGGGTGGGTCACTGCTGCCGGAGCCACCCCGCGTCCCTCTGCCCCGGAGCGCGCCGGCCGTTAACTTACACATAATGACCTCGACACGCCATTAAGTCCCCTCTCGTCCCTTCCAGCTGCCCGGGGGGAGCACAGGGTGACCTGTGGAGGCTCTTGGCTGGTGCCCAGCAGCTGCGGGTCACGGGTTGCACGAACAAGGACCTTGCCGCACGGCCGGGGCCCAGCTCCTGGGCACCACAGAGCTGCCGCCCTGCTGCCGGCCGTCCTCGGGTGGACAAGGGGCACCGGGGACAGACAGGGCCCAGAGCAGGCCGCTGGGCCCTGGGGAAGTGACCGCTCTATCCCTCCGTCCCTCGGCCTCTTCCTCCGCTTCCCTCAAGAGGAGGACTCCAGGGACGAGGTGGAGCAGGGCAGGAGCTGCCACCCGGGAGCTGACCCGCCAGCCTGGCCTTGTCCCCACGTCCACCTCACACAGAGGTTCGCCCGGCTCGGGCCCCCCCACTGGTAAGTGGCAGTGGATGCGGCCACCTGGAGCCCAGCGCTGGGCCATCCTGAGGTGCAGGAGGCCCCGTGCTGCCCGGGCCGGGGCTGGACGCTGGTGCTGGGGGCCCTGTGGGTGGCTCTGGCACAGCCAGGCTGGCCGGGAGGTCACCCTCCTGAGCCGGGAGCCGTTCTAGGTATTCAGCATGGACATGGTGCCCCCGGGGCCCTGGCCTGGGGGCCCCTCACACAGGGCCACACGTGGCAGTGGGCGGTGTTAATGCACAGAGGCAGCGGGGACAGGCTGTCCCTCAGGGTCACAGGTGCCCGGCTCAGGTCCCCGGGCAGGACTCACCGGTGGGCTCAGCCCAGCTCTGGGAGCCTGACCTGGCGCCGGTGCTCGGCGACGCCAGGGCCCCAGGAAGGGCAGTGGCCGGGTGGGGACTTCCCTCCCGTCCCGGATGGGAGCCCAGGTGACCTGTGCTCCTGTCCAGCCCCCGAGGCGCCAACCCGCGCTCCGGCCTGGTCTCTTCCTCCCGAGTCACAGAGGCCCAGGGCTCAAGGGGAGTCCCGCCCTGTCCTAAGGCTTCAGGGACACCAGAGCCTCCTCCGCGCCGTCCACCCACGTGGGGACGGTGGCACCGGCGGCCAGGGGAGGACGCTTGGCTCGTAGCCAACTGTGAACCGGGTTTCTTGTGCCAGAGTCTGGGGTCCGTGGTGTGGGTGTCCAGGGCGGAGACCGGACTGCCCGCCTGGGGTGGCCGAAACCCGCCCATGCGGCCCCCAGGGAGGGTGAGGGCGGCTCCTCCGTGCGAGGTGGAGCCCGAGAAGCCGGGGCCTGCGGAGACGCGGCCAGGGGGACACGGCCGAGGTGTCCCGCGTCTCGTGGACCCGCTGTCCCAGGACCAGTGCTCAGCCGGCCCCAGCTGAGCCCGGGCGCGGCCTCCAGGCCCTGTGCCTGGACCGGAGGGTGCAGGGCAGGGGAGCGGGAGGCGAGGCGGACACACGGGCCCTGGGGGCTGGACGGCCTGCAGGGCTGAGCTCTCGGGGCCAGCGACCCCTCTGAGCAGGGGTTCCAGAACTCGGCGCAGCATTCGACGGACGAGGGGCTCCCGGGAGATCAGCAGACCCCCCGCTGGGCTCCAAAGGGCCCAATCGGGCTGCTACGTAACAGTAGGAGTCCCGATCTCACAGCCGGGGAGTCTGGTTCAACAGGTAAAAGTACCTACTATGCGCGCGGCCTCTTCCACTTGGTTTACTCAATGTGCGTTCCCTTTTTTTGACTCATAATTCTCACAATAATCCTTCGGAGACAGGCGCTATTATAATCTTCATTTCACGGACGGGAAAAGCAAGGCACAGAGAGGTTAAGTAACTTGCCAAAGGTTGCTCAGCAGCGATTGGCAGAGCCAGGGTTTGAACTCAAGACTGCCTGATTCCAGAACCCGCCAAATATACTGCCTCTTTAGAGGCTGGGGAAACCTTATTCTGTCTACTGGGCACACACACTGACCCGTCCACGATTGTCACAGGCTGCAGGTGTGGGACCCATCCGCTTTGCCTACAAGTGTTCTTACCTTTGGTGAGGGAGAGGTCAGCGTAGGTTGGTGCCTTTGGGAAGGGCGTCATGGAGCAGGTGGACTTAAGGGGGTCAGGCTGGAGTAGGTGCAAGGAATCCAGGAGAAGGCATTCCAGAGGAGGGACAAAAGCCAGGAAAGAGCGTGCGTGCAGGCCATGGGAGAGGTTGCGGGAAGGGAGGCCGGGAAGGGAGGCTGGTGCCTAACTTTGAAGGCTCTGTCTGGAGAGATTTCTGTCTATGTGTAGTGGGAGGACTTGGTGAGTCGTAGGCCCTCAAGACCCCCTTTCTTCCGGAACCATCCTAGGTGCGGTGAGAATCAGTCCGCGGTTAAAGACCAGGCAGACCACCAGCTCCGGCCCCCAGGACCGAGGCACAGCTAGGCTACCTGAGGCTCAGTCGATCTTGGCTACTCCGTTCCCTCTGCCAGTGATTGGCTGAGGCATGGGCACCTGACACGGTTCCAACTTTGCAGAGAGTAATTCTGCAAAGGAGCCCCTGGAAAGGTTGAAGGGGCACATGAGAAAAAAACAGTTCCCTTTTCTTCCCTGGTGTGTTTGCACTTGATGGCTGGAACCAAAGCAGCCCTCTTGCAGCCATGAGGGGAACGAGTCTTACACAGAGGAAGGCAGGGAAACTTGATGGACGAGACCCGGGCCCGAGACCCTGGGTGACGGAATCAATCCGCCCTGGAATTCTCCCAGCTCAGGTCTTGTAGTATGAGATAATTTTCAACATTGTTTAAGCCAAATTGAGTTTCCTGTTACCTGAGCTAGAAGTATCTACTTAATACCTTGCGTTAATTAAAGTTTATTAAGCATCTGCTATTCCTGGAGCCAGGTGCTTACGTGGATGGCATCTCGGTTACCCTCACAGCAGTACAGCTGAATCATGTCCCCATTTGTCTTAGTCACCTCGGGCTGCCGGGACGACATACCTTCCGTGTGGTGGCTTCAAACGCTGGGTTTTATTTTCTCATGGACCCAGAGGCCGGAAGTCCCAGAGCAGGGAGCCGGCGCCTTCGGTTCTGGGTGCCCCTGCCTGACTTACGGGCAGCCACGTCACGTGCCTGCCTTTCCTGGGTGAGGAGGGGGAGGGGGAGGGAGCGATGGAGGCCCCTCTGCTCATAGGGAGCCCGCCCGTCAGGTTAGTGAGAGCCCCTCTCCCTTGGGGACTAGGGCCACACCGTGGATCCGGGGACCGTGGTGACCTGGGGACGCTTAGGCTCAGGGAGCGGAGGCCGCTCACCCCGAGCCCCGGGCTGGGTCTGAACCCCGCCTGCCTGGATTCCACGCCTGCTCTGGGACCCTCGGTGGCTCCTCGGGGCCCGCGTGTGGGTGACGCCGCCAGGGCGGACGGAGTCGGTGAGCAGACATCGTTTGTCCTCTAAAGCAGCTTCAGTGGGGCTGGTCGCCCGCCCGAAGCCAGATGACCCTGCGCTGGGCGCCTGGTGTGTGGGGGTCGGAGGGCGGGGCGCGGGCCACCTGGAAGGGCAGTACTGGTGGCCGCGTCCCCCACACACGGCCACCAAGCTGGGAGGGTGGGGACAGTGGCTCTCACTCCCCGAGGTGGGGCTCCCAGGAGCAGGAGCGGCGGAGCCCAGAGGCCCTCGGATGGCCTCCGGCCAGCGGGACGGAAGGCGGGTGGCCACGTGGACGTGGGACGCGCTCCTCTTGCCTTCCAAGCTCTTGTTGGTCAGGGCAGGAAACAGCGCTCGGGTGTCCGCCAGCCGTATGGCGGTGACCTTGAGGCGGGAGGGGCTGGGAAAGACGGAGGGCGGCGGGAAGGGGCAGGGGTGCCGGGGCGGAGCCCAGCGGAGACGGGGCAGTGCCCAGGGTCGGTTCCTGCCGGGTCCCCTGGGCCACTGGCTTTGAGCTGGACCCCGCTTCACAGCCAAGGGGATGCAGCCTTCGGGGCCGGTCACAGGGGGAGGCTCCGCGTTCCGCCCTCGTCTGCCCGCAGTTCAGCCAGGTCCGCCGCTGGGCTGGGCCGTGGCCGGCCGGCCTCCCGGTGGCCTGGGCTTCCTCACCTGTGCAGTGGGGGCCGTGCCGGGCCCAGCTCCCCAGGGGCTCCTGAGCTGGGGGTGTCGGACTCAGAGAACCGCTGCCCCGTCCTGCGTCCCCCGCCCTCACCACGTGCCCACGGTGCCTGGGGACGGCGCACTGTCCCTCCTCCCTGGCCCCCTCCGGCCCCAGCCCTCCCGTTTAGTGACCCCTGGGTCGGCTCTTCCCCTGCGCCCCGCCCCCGGGGCCCGGCTCCCTGTGGACAGGCCTGTCGTGCCCCCGAGCAGGCAGAGCGGAGCCCGTCCCCACGCCCTTCCCCGCCGTCCAGGGCGCGTCAGATGACCGTGACACCTGTTCTGAATTAGCCTTCGGACGCCTCCGACAGCTGAGGAATTATCTAACAGGAGAGAACCGAGCGCGTGAATAAAGATTAATATTAAATCACTGCTTCTCCAGATTCAGGAGGCGTGGGGGACTCAGCAAGAAACAGGGCCGCGCTGTCCCCAGGTGCCACTGTGCACGGGGGCGGGGACGGGAGCGGCGGCCCAGGGTCACCCAGGCCGGGACTCCATCTGTCAGGGGGGCTGCGGGCAGCAGGGCGAGGGGGCAGCTCAGGCAGCCCCTGTGTTGTGCCCGCGGTGTTGGCGGCAGCTCCTGGAGGGACAGAGACGCAGCCCAGTCACCAGCGATTCCCACCCCGCCCGGGAGCCTGTCCTGCACCGTGGCCTCCGTGGGTCTCTGCCGTGACCAACACTGGGACGTATGTGTCACGGTCACGCTGCTGTAGACAGTCCAGGCTGGAGTCTGGTCACTCGTGTGTATTAGATCCCTGTCCCCCAACTCCAGAGGGACCAGACCGAAGCCTCTTTGGGGACCTGTGTGGGGTGCACAGCACCTGCTGAGGAGTGGCCCTCCCAGGCATCAGGGGCAGCGGCTGCTGGCTTGGGGCAGGGTCAGGGTGGACGGGCCAGCCCCCTCCCAGCACGTCCCAGCTCCAGGCCACCGGGCGACTCTCCTTTGCCCGAGACCCCTGCATAGTTCTTCCTGCCCCTTGTCACCTCCTCATGTCCGTGACATTCAGAGGCTGGAGCAGGTGGGCGGGTGGCCCAGGGTTCCAAGGCCCTGCTCCCTGGCCTGCCAGCCCCCGAGGGCAGGGGCCCGGCGTGGTCCACCTGAGGCCTCGGGGTCCTTCAGTCAGGAGCCTGCTCTGACCCCCAGGCTGGTTTGGATCACATCTCCCGGGGACAGCTGCCCATGCCTGGGCGCGAGCCCCCCAGGGACGTTCCATGGTGGGGACTGAATGGGACAGAGGCTGAGCCTGGCAGGACACAGCCCGCCTGCCCCCGAGCCCAGCCCTGCCCTGCTCCCCCGCAGGGAACAGCGGCAGCTGCTCCTCTCTTGGCTGTGACCCTGGGGCCTGGGCGGTGGGGAGGCCACCTGAGGCCACCCGAAGATGGAGAGCCCAGCCCCTGGAGCCTGTCTGGCCCGGCAGCACCTTTGGCTCCAGGTCGCGTCCCTAGGCCCAGGCTGCCCCTGGGCGTGAGGGGCTCCCATCCCCAGGCCCTGCTGTCGCTAGGTTAGACTCTGGGCGGGGCAGGGGCTGTGCCCAGTGTCCAGTCTGTGTCCGGCAGCTCAGCTGGCATTGAGGAAAGCGAATTCAAAGGTCAGAAGCTCACTGAGGTTGCTCAGCTGGAAGGTTCCAGGGCTGGACCGGGATTCAGACCTGCGGGTGTTGCCGGGTGACAGGAGCCAGCCCTGCGTCCCCCCCGGGTGGAGAGCGTCTTCCCTCACCTGCCGGCAGGCCCTGCCGAGGGCGCGGCTCCGGCTTCTGAGCCCTGCCTGTCTCTTGCGGGCCATGCTGGTACCGTCATCCCCGCCACAGCTCCGGGCCTCTTGAGTCACTCGTCACCATGAGTCACCAGGGACTCTGCTCTGGGGACAGCCCTGAACCCACGTGCTCCTCTAGAGCAGCCCGGAAGCCCCCGAGGGAGGGGGCCAGCTCACTGCCCTGGCGGGGGCCCTTCCTGCTTTGTGGGTGTCTGGGAACCTGCCTGAGGACGCGGCGTGGCTCGGCTCGCGCAGTCGGACCCACCCAATCACATAAAGTAAGGGGGCTCCTGCCGCGGATGTGCGGATGCACCCGCTCTAAGATCTGGGGTCCTCCCTGACCCTCTGCCCCAACAGGCTCAAGAACAGGCCCGAGTCTGTGAATGGGCCAAACTCTAAAGCAAACTTCACATCAAGGTAGCTGCAAAAACGAACCTGGGCGCCCAGCGTGGCAGCCAGAGAATATTCTAGTAACAGCCAGAATCTTGGGCATCTGCTACCTGCGGGCATGAGGTCGGAGGGAGCCGGAAAGCTGGCTGCAGCCCAGGCCGGGGAGGCTCAGAGCGGCGTCCTGATGTCCTGAGACGCAGAACAGCTGTCACCGTGGGTCACCAGCCCCACACTCTGGCTCAAACGTGACCGTCTGTTCTCGGAGCGTGGATTTATGGTGGGCGGGGAGGCTGCCGGGTGGGCCCCGCTGGGCTGTTGAAGCCGTGGGTCCAGCTTGCTGGCTGGGCCGTGTGTCCACCCTCAGGTCCCCACTGAGGGAGCAACAGCTCCTGGGGACGCTGTCCTCACAGAGAGGGGAACCTCCCTGCACTAGCCGATTTCAAGCTTCAGCTTGTACCCCACTGGCTAGAAACAAGTCACATGACCAAAGCCCTGCCATGCTGGGGTGGGGAGGTGTGTTCCACCCCCTGAGAAAGGGAGACGGGAGGGGAGACCTGCTGACCTCAGTCGGAGCCGTCACGGGGTGCTCAGGGTAGTTGTTAAGAGACTTGTCAGCTGTGTGACTTTAGGCAAATACCTTTCCCTCTCTGTGCCTCGGTTTCCCTGTTTGAGAGGCAGGTGTCTTCGAACAACGCCTGTTCCCTCCCATAGCGTCCGGGAAGTGGCCCAGCCTCGGGCCTCTCAGACTGAGCACCTGTCACCCCGCCTCAGACACCCTGAGAGAGTCCACCCTCCTCATCATTGTCACCTCCAGTCCCCCCCTTTTTATCCCTTCCGCTGGGCAGGCCACCTCCCCAGGGCCTCCACTCTTCAAACATTTGGAAACGTCCCCGAGGTCCCCGTTCTCGGTCATGGTTAAGCCAAGCTACACAGATTTAGCTGCTTTAATCTTCCCTCGTGAATTAATCCCTCTGAACCTCTAATCATTTTCCTCGAATGAGATTCGAATGGGAGGCACGTCCCGGCTCCCCGTCTAGGGCTGCCGCCCGCAGCTCCCTGGTCTCACGGGAGGGTGCCGGCTGCCCCGAGAGGAGACCATCCGGGCATCGGGAACCGTGCTGGGCTTGCGTCCTGCCCGCAGGCGGGAGGACCCACTGCCCCTGAGTCCCCTGCAGCAGGAGAAAGGGGGACAGAAATGCGCGGCCTTCCTTGGTCAGCGCCTCTCGACCAGCTGGCCACCAGCTGCCCTGAGGACGGAGGAGGCAGAAGCATCAGCGTGGAGACCTGTCGGAGCCCAGGCTCAGCCCTGGCGCCTGGCTCCTGAGGACCAGTGTCCGAGTGTGGGAGGACTGGCCACTTAACCCGGGGCAGCTGCAGGTGGCGTCTGCACAGTAGTGTTAGGTCCCGGAAAACGTCCACTGTGGCACTGTGAGTACCGCGGGCGGCAGCTCAGGACCAGGCTGCGGAGAGCTGAGCGAGCCCGCGCGGAGGGAAGGGGTGAGGCCTGCCGAGGCGTGACCTGGCCCTGGTGTGGCCTGCCCCTGGTGTGGCCTGCCCCTGGAGTGACCTGCCCCTGGTGTGACCTGCCCCTGGAGTGACCTGCCCCTGGTGTGACCTGCCCCTGGAGTGACCTGCCCCTGGTGTGACCTGACCCCGGTGTGACCTGCCCGTGGTGTGACCTGGCTCTGGTGTGACCTGCCCCTGGTGTGACCTGGCCTTGGTGTGACCTGCCCGTGGTGTGACCTGCCCCTGGTGTGACCTGCCCCTGGTGTGACCTGGCCCCGGTGTGACCTGCCCCTGGAGTGACCTGGCCCTGGAGTGACCTGCCCCTGGTGTGGCCTGCCCCTGGTGTGACCTGCCCGTGGTGTGACCTGCCTGTGGGGTGACCTGCCCGTGGTGTGACCTGGCTCTGGTGTGACCTGCCCCTGGTGTGACCTGGCCCTGGTGTGACCTGCCCGTGGTGTGACCTGCCCCTGGAGTGACCTGCCCGTGGTGTGACCTGCCCCTGGTGTGACCTGCCCGTGGTGTGACCTGCCCCTGGTGTGACCTGCCCCTGGTGTGACCTGCCCCTGGTGTGACCTGGCCCTGGTGTGGCCGACCCCGGGGTCACTCCAGAGCCCGTGCCCCACATGTGCCAGGTGCTGTGGTCACTGTCACACCCTGTCCCCACAGTCTGGCCCGAGGACCCGGAGGCCCCTCCAGAGGTGCCTGACTGCCGTCCCCCTGCTGCAGAGCCCACCTCCCCGTGTGGCCGCTCTCCCGTCTCCCCCAGGCCTGTTCTCCAGGCTGCAGGCAGGGAGCCCGAAGCCCCCGGTCAAGGGCCTGGCGAGGTCACGGAACCCAGGAGGGTCGGGCCTCCTCTGCAGCCTCTCCTGCGGCCACCATGCTCTGCGTTCCCCTGGCGCCCGGTGTCGGGCAGCCTCGGAGCCTCTCCAGCTCCCTCGGGCCGCCCGGCCACCGCGGGGACTGCCGGGTCCTCAGGCTTCCTTCCCAGGCGAGCGAGGACAGCCTTCTGGCCTGGTCGGGTCCGGGCTCCCGGGGCCTCTCCTCCTTCCACGCACGTGGCCCCGCGTCCCCGTCCCCGTTGGCTGGATGTCCTTGGTCGTCACAGAGCAGCACCAGGATGCTGCGCTCTGGGCTCTCAGGACCCCGTGGACAGGGTGGCCCACCCGGCAGGCATAGCTCCTCCTGGTCTGGGAGCTGGTGTCCACCCGGGTGCCACGGACTCGGCTCCGGGGGCGGGTCCCCTTCCTGGCCTGCGGGCGCTGGCTTCCCGCTGGGTCCTCACGTGCCAAGGCTGGTGTGTGGGGCGGCGGGCACTCTGGGCTCCTGACTCCTCTTGGGGGGCACCGATCCCGGGGGCCCCACCTGCAGGACCTCAAAGCCCTCCAACGCGGCCACCAAGTGCCCCCGCACTGGGGTTTCGACGCATGAACTTGGGGACACATTACAAGGGGCAGTGCGTGACTTGCCCCTGGCGGACCCCCGTCCTGGTCACTGTTCCCGTCCCTGAGTGGCACTCAGAGTTGGCGAGTGAGAAAAACGACCGTCCGGCTCAGACCTGGAATCTGGGTCCCTCCTAGATTTGGGTGGAGCCCACACACCCTCCCGTGTCCCACGAAGCCCTGGTGACCACGGAGGCTGGGCGAACGGCCGTCCGTCAACCCACTGCTGCTCCTCGGCAGCGGGCCAGCTGGTGGCCGAGCCGCGGCTGGCCAGGGGACTCTTACTTTTTCTGAAACATAAAAATAAATTTTTTTCCCAAAAAGAGGAAACAGTCCTGTGAGCCGTTCCGATCTCCTGGCCGTGAGAGGCCCCTGGGATCGGAGCCCCGCGCGATACGGCCGCGGCCGGATCTCAGGAGCCGCCCCCCGGCTTCCGGCCTCCGGTTCACTGATTAGGTGCCTGTGAGACGCGGCCTTGATCCGATCACCGCAGAGGAGCCCGGCGCTCCTGGGCGGGGGCCGCCTCCGTCACCTGACCGGGAAGAACTCCAGCGTGTGGAGGGGACGGACGGTGGGCAGGGGACAGCACCCGTGAGGCGGGGCACTTCTGAGGTTGTCGGCTCGAGGGGAAGGGAAGATGGTGGCCGTCCTCGCTGGTGAGGCAGTGGCCACAGCAGGGAGAGGTGCCCACTGGTGAGGTGCCCAGGGGAGGTGACGTCACCACGGTCCCCATGCGCAGGGGCAGGAGGCTCAGGGAAGTGAAGTCACCTGCTGAAGGACTCACACCAAGGGGTCCCGGCGGTGACCTGGACCGGGGTCGTCTGGCCTCAAGCCCCGCCCTCTCTACTGCCCTGTGGTGGGCCACGCTGCGGCCATGCTGGTCCACGGGGCTGGGCCCATGGCCCTGCCCGGTGCTGCTGCTTCAGGAGCCGGGGCGAGGACCTGTGGGTCAGAGCAGCCGCGCTGCCCCGGGGTGCCCAGCGAGGAGCAGAGCCGAGAAGCCCAGGTCCAGAGCTGGAGGGCCGTGGGGTCTGGCGGGTTCGTCCCACGAACAGGAAGCTCTGCCGGTGGCTGGCCGGTGGCGGACTCTCGGCCCCACGGTGGGGCACCTGCAGGCCAGGCCTCGGAGCCGGCGTGGCCAAGTCTGAGCCAGAGCTGCCCCTGCCGTGCTGGCCTCTGTCGCCTCTGGAAGGGTCCCTGACTGTTCAGAGTGAAGGCTGGGGTGGCCCCGGCTGCCCGCCTGCCCTCGTTCCCCGGCCCTGGAGATGGCCCTTGTTCCCCGGGTACTGGTCCTAGCTGACCACGGTCCAGGAGTTGCCCTCGGAGGCCACCAGGCCTGAAGTCACACGCCCAGGCAGAGCCTGCCGTGACCCAGGGGTCTCTCTTGATTAGGTCGGGGCAGCTCTGCGGGCCCAGCTCGCTCTAGGGCTCCTGGCCCGTCCCCCCGGCTGCCGTCCCAGGACACTCGTCTCCCTGCCAAGCATCGGGCAGGTCCTCCTCGGCCCTCCTGACCTTAGCTCTTGTCGGTGGGGTGGGGACGTTGGCACCCACCCGGGCCCTGGGAGACTGGGTGTCCTTGCGTGTGCCGCGCGTGCGCCGGGCTGGCTGCTGGCTGCGGCCTCCCACCGTCCCGTGAACCGTCCTGAGCTGGGAGGTCGTCCAGAGCCGTTTGCTTCTCCTCCACGGGACTGTCCAGGTCCGTGGACACCCGCCTGGGCCGTGGCGGGGCCCGGGGGGCAGAGAGGTGCTCCTCGGCATCGACTCTGGTCCCCGCCACTTCCCCTGGGCATGGGTGCTCGCAGGGACCCCGGGGGCAGGCAGTCCCTTATCTCTGCAGAGCCAGCCGCTGGCCGGCCTTATCGGGGATTTAAGCTTGTAGAACATGGCCGGCTATCGCACCATCTCCGGGCCGGTTGTTCTCAGCGGGCTCAGCCTCGCCGTCACGGCCTGCAATTGAGGAGAGCTGGGGACCCTGGAGAGGACGGGGGCCGAGAATGCTGCCCCCGGAAGAGGGTCGCAGCCTGTGGTGGGTGGGGGCAGCGGGGCCGAGGGCCTCCAGGGACCCCAGAGGAAATGCTGGAGGGACAAGAGCAGCAGCCCTGTGAGCAGCCCCTGCATTCACCCTCTCTTCATTAAGCACCTGCTGTGTACCAGGTCTTCTGCCGGACAGGCAAGAGCCCTGGACTTGGAGAGGGAAGTCTCAGAACGCTAGTCTGCCTTTTGTAGTTTCAAGCTGTGTGACCTCTGGGCAGTCTCTTGCCCTCTCTGAGCTTCGTGTGTCCAATGAGAATATTCACCCGCTCAGGTCATCGTGAGGGTCCTCTGAAGCAGTGGGTGTGAAGGAGCGGCCTTGCAAACTGTGGAGTCCTGGGCCCATGGAAATGATGGGCCAGAGGAGGACCCGCGTGTGGCTGCACAGCTAGAGGAACGGCAGGCCAGGCGGTTGGGACAGGAATTAGGGCCGCGTTTGGAGGCAGAGGAGTTGACGCAGGGCCTCCCTGAAGAGCTGCAGAGAGTGGGCCTCCCTGGCAACAGGACGTGTCCACAAAGGCCGCTGGGCAGGGGCAGCGGGGCGGGCTCTGGCTGGTGGAGCGGGCGGCGCCTAGCTGGCCAGGGCAGCCGGGCCCATCTGGTCCTGTTTTTCTCCTGTCGCTTCAGAGGCCATTGTGGCCAGCCCGTCTGTCCTCTCCCCGCGACTCCCTTTTGAACTGGCATCTGCTCGGGCTCCATCCGCCCAGCCCTGGTTCTGGTGCTCAGACCTCTCTGCACCTGGGTGTCGGTTCACAGCCGGTAGTGGCTCTGGCCCCTCCGCAGCTCTCAGGGGACCGGGGTGGATGCCGAGGTGGGGGTGGGACTGCCCCAGGCCTGTGCACCTGCCTCCTGTGAGTCCAGCCCGCGGCCTCCCTCCTCCCTGCCTCCCGGGCCAGCAAGGGCTTCCCGGTCTCCACCGCACCCGTTCAGGGCCCTCGGGCCTTTCACCTGAGGACCCGTTTCCTGCCTCTGTGGAGGTGGTACCTGTGCCCACGTGGTGACCAGGGCACAGAGGGACCGGGCTGCTCCAGCCCGTCCAGGCCATGGAGGGCAGGCGGAGGCTGCCCAGTCACCAGAACTGGGCAGCTTCTGCCCAGGCGAACGGCTGACTTTCTGTGCTGCGGTTTCCTCATCCACAAGATGCCTGGGGATAGAGTCCACGGAAGTGTCTGCTGAGTCCCCGCGTCCCTGAGGCCCTGGAGCCACGCCTGGGGCACGGCCAGCGCCCCACAGGGCTGGCGCCATCCCTGTCCCCACCAGCCATCCCCAGCAGCCTGGCCTGTGGCTGCCCTGGTTCACAGCTGCCCCTGAGCACGGTGAGTCCCGGGCCCTGCACCAGGACAGCCGGGTCACCCAGGGGTGCACCGGGGAGCGGAGGGCTGGCTGGGAGCTGGCCTGAGCCCCGCAGGGCAGTGTCCAACTGGACGCCACCTGTGCTCCCAGACTCCACCTGCAAGTTTTATCATCTTCTGCCGTAAAATCGGGGTTCTCTCCGTCCTGAGCATCGTCTTGAAGAACTGGACGCGCAGGGATCACACCAGGGAGGGGGACGCACTCTGCGCCAGGCGGAGGGGACGGGGGGTGGGCCCTCCTCCCGGAGCCTCCCCAGAGGGTGACCACGGTGTGTCCCAGACTGAGTAGCTCTGCCGGTCCCCATGCTGGGTGGAGAGGGAGGACAGGCAACCTGCACGGGCAGCCAGAGGAGGGCACCAGACAGGAGAGCCGAGGGCAGGGGACACAGAGGCCCTCGTGGAGAAGAGCTGGCCTGTCCAAGACAGTGGGAAGGCCAGTGTGGGGAGCCGTGGTCAGGCACAGCTCTCAGCAGGACCCCCTGGACTGGACTCAGAGTCTGGAGTCTAGTTCACGGAGGCGGGAGCCAAGGGAGGCTTGAGAGGGAGGAGGGACACGACGTGGCAGCTTACGTAGAAGGGACTTCACCCCACACAGCAATCGGAGGGAGAACGGGTCTTCCTGCCGGTGTGTGCGTGTGTGTGTATGTGGATGAGTTTGCATGTGGGTGTATGTGCATGTGTGTGAGTGTGCGTGTGCGAATGTGAGTGTGTGTGTGTATGTGTGTGTATATGCATGCGTGTGAGCATGTCTGTGCACATGTGTGTGTATTTGTGCATGTGGGTGTATATGCATGTGTGTGAGCATGCGTGTGTACATGTGTGTGCGTGTGTGTATTTGTGCATGTGGGTGTATATGCATGCGTGTGAGCGTGTGTGTGCACACGTGTGTGCATGTGTGTGTGTGTGCATGCGTGTGAGTGTGCGTGTGCACACGCGTGTGCTGGGAGCCGTAGTTCCGGCGGCCTGTAGGGACCACATTGTGGCTGGCCCGCCCGCGTCGGAGGCCCCTCAGGCTGAGATCTGAGAAGAGGGTCTCCTGGCTGAGCCGGAGCCCCGGGCGAGGGTGTGTCTAGCAGGAGGCCACGGGGAAGGGGCACTTCCTGAGGGTCAGAGCGGCCAAGCCGCGGGGAGCAGGCGGGGGTCCCGCAGACCCCAGCAGAGGGCGCTGCCCTGGCGGCGGGGAAGGAGACGCGGGGTCGCGTGAAGGGGCGGCGGGTGGGGGGCTCCGTGTGTGAGCCCACCTCCTCTTGCTGACGTGTCCTCCCGAGTCTCGGCGCTGCCCCGGGGTGACCACAGCCTGAGCCCCGCAGGACTCCACAGCCCAGGGCCGAGCTCCCACGGCCACCTCTGCCAGCTCTGCGGTGGCCGGCGACCCTGGGCCCAGCTTGGCGGGTGGCATCTGGCTCCCAGCCCTGCCCTGTTGTCTCCCGCGTCCTCTGCCTGCTGCGCCCCGTCTCCGTCTGACTCAGGGCCCGCTGGACCCCCATCTTACACAGTGGCCACTTTCTGATGCTGGCGGTGGACGAGGACCGATCACTGGTCAGCCATGGGAGGGCTCTTGGAGGGCCCGCGGCCACAGTCCAAGTCCACAGGCCCCAGGGCTAAGCACGTTCCTGAAGGCCGCACGGCCAGGGATTCATGCCCAGGGCCCCTTGGATGGAGGTCACCCTGGCTCCGCAAGGCCAGGCTGCCCCTGCCGGGCAGGGGTGAGGGGACGGGTGGGCTGCTGGGGCCTGCGCCCGGGTAGAGCCGCGCAGCGTGCTGGGAGGGAGGTCAGCGGGAAGGAGGGTCAGAACAGGCTGACGGGGCCAAGGAGCCCTCCTCCTCCCCCCGCACCTTCTGGAACCTTCCAGACCCCTACACAGATGGCCTGTGAGCGTCCAGATGCCCTCACCCTGACCCAGCTCTGGGTCCTGCTGAGCCGCTGCGTCTCGGGAGCGGATCCCACACCCTCCGCGTCTCTTCTCCTTGTCTCGCTCGCTCACCTTGAGCTTGACCCTTGACCTCAAAGCCTCCAGCATCTTTCTCCTGCTGTGTTTGCAAAACACCGCAAGCTGCACACAGTAGGCGCTCCGTAAATGCTCTCATTCCACAGAGCGGTTGGCGCTCGGTGTGGGCTGGACACAGAAACCGGACTGGGGTGAGGAACGGGGGCGGGACCACACGCAGAGGTGACCCCCGGGGAGCCGGGCGGGGAGCTGGCCCAGACCGGGGTGTGGGGGAGGCAGAGAGGCCCGAGGAGCGGGCAGCCTGGGCGGTGCCGAGTCGGGCCTGCCGGGGAAGGAGAAGGAAGGTCACCGCCGAGCAGCCAGCAGCAGGGGCGGAGCCCTCGGGCGAGAGCCAGAGCTCATGGCTGGCAGGAGACAGCGAGTGTGGCGAGGCCGGAGGGTGCACAGAGAGGCGGCCAGGGCCAGCACGAGAGGTCCGGACGAGGAGGCCAGGCTCTGTCCCTTCAGGCAGAATTGGCGTGGGAGGGGGCAGGGGAGTGTTTGAAGCAGGGACCGAATATGGTCAGTTCCGTTAGAGAGCAGAGAGGAGTGAGTGAGGCTGGAGGCAGGGATGCTGAGGAGGAGGCCGTTTCACAACCCAAAAGAAAGGTGCGGGTGGGTTGGTGGGTTTGGGGACCAGAGAGCTTTGGGTGTCACTAAATCTCATCCAGGTGCGTCCCATGCAGACCTGCAAGACTCCATCTGACCTCCTGAGAGAGGAGAGGCCAGGCCTTAGGTCCCCCATGTCCCTGCCACCAGAGACGGGTGAATCCAGGGGCACCGCATGTGACCCAGAGCTGACTTAGATGTCAGCAAGAGAGCTTGAGGTCCGTCCTCATAGCCGAGGCTTGTTAGGGACTCCTGTTTGCCTGACCCAGTCGCGCATGCTGTGTGTGACGCCAGTCAAGCCACAAAAAGCCCCAGGAGATGGTACCCATCCGACAGATGAAGAAACAGAGGGTCTGAGAGGGGAAATGACCTGCCCAAGGTCATACACTGGGCAGCGGCACAGCTGGCACTTGAACCCCTGTCCCTGTGCCTCCCAAGCCCAGTCTGGTGCTTCCCTTGGACGCCGAGGTCACTGAGAAGACAGCCCTGTGCCCACGCCCAGGGCCGAGTGGGAGAAGCCACCACACCCCCGTGCCCGTGCCCGAGAGCGACGGCAGGCAGGCGGGCTGGCTTCCTCCCGCTTGCCGGCTTCCCGGTACCAAGTATATATTTTTTCTAATCGGCCCGGCTGCTGATGGTTATCTGGCTTCGCTAGAGAGCGAAAGAGACTTTGTGTCAAATGCTGAAAAATGACTTTTCAGGCAGCCTCTGTCTCCTGAAAGGAGGTGACGTGCTCGGAGCATACAAATCACTCAGCACTCGGCGTCTCGGTGCGAGGAAGGAGTGTGTTTAGATTGCTAAAACCACTCCCGTCCCTTCCCAAGGTCACGGGCAGGCAACCCAGCCTCGCCAGCGCCGGGAGGACAGAGAGGCCTGGAGCCGAGAGGTGGGCAGAGAGGCGGCAGCGGTCGGTGGCGACCTGTGAGAGCCCGGCGGGCTGGCCTCGGCGTCCAGGTCTCCCTCAGCCAACGGCAAGGCTGTGTGACCTTGGACAAGTTACTGAACTTTTCTGGACCTTGGGAATCCCCCTCAGAGGCCCAGATGTTTTAAATAAAATTCCCCCACGGCAGAATCGTGGCCTCACAGGTGGAGGGGAGCAGGCGGTCTGGGAAGAGAGTGGGCTTCGGGGCTCACGGCACCTGGGTTCAAATCCCGGCTGTGCAACTCAATGGCTGGGTAGCCTTGAGTAAGTGGCTTAACCACTCTGAGCCTCAGCGTCCTCACTAAAGGACTGGGAAAAACCGGGGAGCGGGTGCTGTGGGGAAAGCCAGGGCTTAGCCCCCCGCCTGCATGGGGGACATCCCCTGTTGTCACCGCTCGCAGCCTCCTCATCTCTCCACACCTGGGTCTGTTGCTTCGTCTGTGAGGAGCGGAGGGCCGGGCACCGCGGCCTGGATCCCAGAGCCCTGGGCTGGGGCGGAGGGTCGCGGCTGAGGCCTGGACACCTTGAAACTGGCTCAGGATGGAGGGACTGTGGCGGAGGGCCGAGCGGCTGGGTTCAGCTCCCAGTGCCGAGAGAAGACAGGACGGGCTCAGGTGCCAACGCGCTTAAGCTGCTGCGCGGTGGACGCCCAGTCACGGCGCGGGGTCCCGCTCGGCCAAAGACCTCAAAGAGAAGCTCGGCTCCCCCGCGTGCCCCACGCCCCGGGGCCTCTCAGGTGACGCGGGATGTGTCTGGTCCGATCACTGGGACAGCCTCCTCTCCAGGGACCAGGGTGGGCGTCCCTCGGCGTCCCTCTGCCTGAGGAAGAGCCCTGGGGAGCGTGGGAGAAGCCTGGCCCCAGGCAGCGGGCGCCCGGGGCCTGTCCTGCTGTGGCTCTTCCCCTGGGAGGCCACTTGCTGCTCCAGGGCACCATGGCCTGGGAGGGTGGCCCTTGTCCCTGCAGGGGAGGGAACAGCTGCCACACCAGGTGAGAAGGCTGCCCGAGCTGCAGAGGGACGGCCCTCGTCGTCACCGGGTCCCCAATCTGTCTTCCAAGCTCCAAAGCACAGGCGCCACAGCCGGGCTTGAAAGCAGAGCCGGCCGGGCTGCAGAAGCAAGAGCAGCAGCCTCCGTGGCCAGGGGAGCCAGGGCCTTGGCAGTGTCACCTGTACGGGATGGAGAGCGTCCCCAGGCCTGGGCTGGGTCACCCGAGAGCCCAGGCTGAGACCCTCACCTCCCCGACGGTCCAGTGAGATCCTGGAGGCGGGAGCTTCGGTTGTTCCAAAGCAGGGCCGGTGCTGGCGGCAGGCTGGGGGACAGGCGGGCAGCCTGCGGGGACTCTGAGTGGGTGGCTCGTCCCCTCCCACCTTCCTGGGCCCCTTGGGCAGGGTCTGGGACTCCAGCGGAGGTCCTCGGCCGGCGAGGAGGCCCAGGAGCTGGACGGTGGCTGTGTAAGCGGAGCTCTGTGGATGCACCGCTTTGCAAGGTGACCCGTTCGTGGGACGGGGGAGAGGGCGCCGCTCAGGTGGAGAGGGGACCCTGGTCTGCCATCCACCCACGCCTGGGTGAGGACAGAATGGGACCAAAGGTGGGCCTGGCCCAAGCGGGCGCCGCAGGGCCTGCAGGACACCGGCCTCCACCCCTCAGACTCGATGCCCGGGACCCTCGGACCTCATGGTCAGCTTCCAGCCCTGGGGACCCTGTGGTGTGTTTTGGGGTGACGGGAAACCACCCGTGCCCCTTGCCCCTGGTGTGACAGAACCGGGGAGCCAGCCTGGACCCCCTCAGTCACGGCCGACCTCCTCAGTCCCCTCCGGCTGGCCCAGGGTGAGCTCCCGGGACACGGCTGCCCCGCCTTGTCAGAGGAGGTCCCTGGGCTTCCGGGAGAGCCTGCCCTGCTGGGGAGCCCGTCCTGCTGCCCTCGGGAGCCCGTCCGGGCATTTCCATCATCTGAAACAGGTTCCAGGAAGAACTGGGGACGGGTGCAGGAGGGTCTCCGGGGACCCGGGCGCGGCCACGGCCTTCCCTCCTCGGTGGGGTCTCCGAGATCGAGGGGCCGGGTGGGCTGCGTGCTGTCTGCGTTCCTAGGAGGGAGGCTTCTGGGGCCGGGACGTCCTTGGCGTGCGTCCCTGGTTGGCGGGTGGCTCACTCCAGCCTCGGCCTCCCATCTCCCTCTGTCCCCATCTGTCCCCATCTCCCTCTTCCCACGGGGACCCTACACGGGATGAGCGTCCCTCCTCGCCTTCACCAGCTGTGTCTGCAGGGTCCCCCTTCCAACAAGGCCACCTCGGCAGGTACGGGGTTCGGGCCTCCCGTAGGTGGCCGCCCTCTGACCCTCCTGGCCGAGGCGTGGCCGTGGGCAGCAGGCCCCCTGCTTGGAGATCCAAGGGTCTTGCCCCTCGTTCCGCCCCGGCCCCTGTGCCAGGCGGGGTGTGTAAACAGAGAGCCGTGTTTACACGGGGCCACGGCCACACTAGAGCCCTGAGTGTTGACAGAAGCCAAGATACGGCGTCCGTTCCAGACAAGGGCAGGCCAGAGCGGGAGGCCCTCCAGGGACCGGCCGAGCTGAGCCTCGAAGGTTAAATTGAGACTCGGGGCCGAGGGGCGCTTGAGCCAGGGCTGGAGGGGGTCCTGGCTGGTGCAGGACGAGCCGGCAGCCCCGTGGCCTGGTCAGCAGCCCGTGGCCTGGGCCAGCTCCCTGGAGATCAGGCTCCGGGAGCAGCAGGCCGATGCGTGGAGGGCACTGGGGAGCCAGCGAAGGTCGTAGGTCTCGGAAGTGGTGGGGTCAGAACGGCAGCTGATCCAGCAGCGAATGCCTTTCGGGGTTCTTGCTAAAGGGGAGGCTCTTCCCCAGAGGGACTGTTATGGCCTGGGCTTCAAGGAGCTGGAGAAGTCTGTCGACGAGAAATCTCCCAGGAGGGCCTTCAGCCTCGCCGGACAGACAGTAGACACGTGGCCTCAGCCCCTGGTCCAGGTCCCTTCTTGGCCTTGATGGTGGACATCTGACGCGGCCCCAGCTGTTCTTAGAGAAGTAGTGGGGACGGGGGTGGCCGGGCCGCGCCCTCTTCACCCCGACGGGGTGGGGCCTGCCCACCCTCCCCCACCTGCACCCCCAAGACCTTGGCTCTGACGTCGGAGTCTCCGCTTTCCTGACAGACCGCCTGGACGTCAGTGGGCTTCCCCTGCGCCCCAGAGCAGGATTCTGTTCCTGTCCTCTAATCGTGACAAGACCCACCTGCAAACGAGCCTGAGAGCCAGCCCGCGACCCGCCCCCTCCTCGATCCTGGTCCTGCCCTGTCGCCTGAGACCCTCCCCGGAGGCTGGCCACGGAGCCGGGTCAGGACAGAACGTCCCGCCCCAGCCTCTGGTGGAGACCACTCTCCTGATGCTCTAGAGAAGGAGGGGCATTGGGAGAGACCAGCGTGTGGTGGGCTGGGGTAACCACGGGGCGTGGACACCCCTGAGCCCCTGGGCAGGTGAACAGGGCATGTCCACGTTACCACCGGGGAGACTTTCTCTTCGGGGTCATTTTACTGGGGACCATGTGCTCCTTCCTGCTGATCCTCTTGTTCTGAGGCTCCAGGGCCTCCAGCAACAAGCCGGCCTCCCTCCTCAGCTGTAAGCTCAGGGAGCGGGGGCAGGGCCGGCTTCCCCTGGGCCTTGAATGAACGAGTGTCTGGGTCCCCTTGAATCTGCAGGCGGTACCTGGCCTTAGTCAGCTTTCCATCACGGTGACAAAATACCCGAGGCAGATAACTTCAAAAGAGGAAAGAAGTATTTGACTTATGGTTTCAGAGTCTCAGTCCCGGGTCAGCTTGTGCCTGTGATGAGGCTGAACCTTGTGACCAGGCGTGTGTGGGAGGCAAGTTTGCTCACGTCAGGGTGTTGGGGAGCAGAGAGGAAGGGCTGGGTTCCCGTATCGCCAGGAGGGATTTCGGATCTTCCTTCCGGAGGCCCCACCTACCGCAGTTTGACCTCTTCCGTCAGCTGGGACACTGCAGCTGGGGGCCTTTGGGGACCCTGCAGAGCCACAGCATGATGTGCGTTCACCAACCAGTGCAGCAGAGGCTGCTGGAAGGAGGCTGCAAGCCTGCCTCGGATCAGCCCTTTCTGAGCCCCAGGGCAGCCTCTGTCCCCGCCAAGGGCCAGATGGCCATCGCTTTAGGCTTTGCAGGACCTGAGGCGGGAGCAGAGCTGTTTCCTGGGCATTTACGTAACCACTTTAAACGAAGCCATCTGCAAACGGAAACCCATTCTCGGCTGGCGGGCCTGACGGAGTCCCTGGGCGAGGCTGGACGCGGGGCCTGCTCAGCGCTGCTCCAGCCTCGCTTCCCGGGCCGGTTACAACCGAGCCTCCCCCGTGCTGGTGGGGTGTCTGCACGTCAGGCGGACGGTGCCTGGAGGCCCTGAGCAGGCGGGGAAACCGAGCCACAGAGCAAAGCAGTCACCTGCCCACGTCGCGGGCGAGCTGCTCCCAGCCTGTGGGGCCGCTGTGGGGTCACTGCCGCCCGTTCTTCCTCCCGATGGCCCTGGTGAGTCCAGACAGAGCCGGGCCCGAGTGCCCCGGGCAGCACAGGGCCAGCCTCCCTCGCTGAGGTAGGGGCCTGCTCCTGGGTTTTGTTTGGCCCCAGCTAAGGGCCAGGTTCCCGTGGCGTGGGCCTGTCACTCTGGCCTCTGAGCAAGGCTGGAGGTGGAGGGAGGAGGAGAGAGGCCAGGGCGGCTGAGTCTGTGAGTCCGGGAGGCGGGCAGGTGGTGGCCGGTTACCCAGGGAGCCCAGGAGCTGGCTTTTCCTGGTCCTGAGAAGAGACAGAAGGTCAGAGCGGAATCGTTGGAACAAAAAGCAGCAGAATGGACGCCACCTACAGTCAGGGGCTGGTGTCCGGTCGGCACGGAGACAGGGGATGGGCCTTCGCCCCGCGGGAGAGCGTCCTCGGGTGGTGCCGAGATCCTCGCGGCTCGGTCGGTCCACAGCCCGGTTGGATTTTGCTTAGAGTGGACCGAGGTTGGAGCCTCGGGCTCTGGGAGGACTTCTGGAAGATTCTGTCCCCGGCCGGCCGGCACCGTTCTAGATGGTTCCTGCACCATGGTAATGACGGCCGTGTCACGTGACGGAGGGTGACCGAGTCCTGCTGGCGTCCAGAGGGAAGGAGAAGGAACTCTAATTGGTAGCAGGGGCCCGCTCTGCCGTCCAGGGGGGGCTGCGGCTCCCTTCACGGTGAGGCCTGTTGGTGTCGACCTTCCACAGCGAACCTGCTACTCCCGACGTCACCCAGGGGGGACGTCCCTGAAGGCAGAGCCGGTGGCAGGAGCTCGGCCTCCTCCAGAGCCGCCTGGCCGTGGCCGGCTCCTCTCGCCCCGCGTTTAGAGTGATGTGCGTCACCCCGGCCCTTCCCTCTTATCTCGGTGACAAGAAGGACAGAGCAGGCTCTGACGGAGTGGCGCCTGGGGCGCATGACTCAGCCGGACGTCAGGAAGGCTCCGGAAGCCGCGAAACGCCCTGTCTGCTGGGCGGGGGGCACGGCCTGGCATTTCGATTCCAAGCTCAGCTGAGACCCCCGGGTCCCATCGGCTCCAGGTGGGGCCCAAGGTGACCTGTACGAGAGTTCTCGCGAAGCGTGACCCGCCACCGATGTCAGAGACCGGTGAAGGATAACCGCCAACGCGGGCGGGGGAGCCCAGCTCGCCTTGGGTTCCTTCGGAAGCACGCTCTGCACGATGGTCTGTCCTCACGTGAAGAATGTTCCTGTGGGTTTGTCATTTTCAATAAGCAGCAGGCAGCTCTGAGCACGGTGCCAAGTTCACCGGAGATGCTGTGAACTGTCAGCAAGCCCCAGATTCGGTGCCCGGAGCCGGAGATGCTGCAGCGAACACAGCGGACGGTCTGTCCCTCTCGGGGCTGGCGTTCTCGTTTGGGGGTAGAAGTGTGTGTGTAATTAGCAGCGAACAGCAGAGAAATTCAAAGCAGAGTTTCAGGCAGAGAAACAGTGCTATTAAAAATAAAGCCAAGTGTGGGGAGAGAGAAGTTAGGGGAAAACTTTTGACTGGGTGGTTGAGGCTTCTGTGGGACGTGGGATGCGACCTTGAGCCGAGGTCAAGTGAGGAAGCCGTGTGCGTAGCTGGGACAAGGGTGTTCCAGGAAGGGGAAGTCATGTGTGCAAAGGTCCTGAGGTAGGAATGAGCTTGGGTTGTGTGGGGCAGAGCCAAGAGGCAGGGCGGCTGGGTGGGAGTGACTGGAGGAAGTGATGAAGGACGGATTGACAGTGGGTGTCCCTCGGTCTGCCTTCCAGATCACCGCAGAGACGTGGGCTCTCCCGTCAGTGTGTTGTGAGCTACTCGGGGGCTTAGAGCAGGGGAGTGGCATGGTCAGATGGAGGCCTCAGGACCACCGCCACCCCAGATGGGCGATCGCGCTGTGAGCTGTGGCTGCGTAACAAAGAGCACCCGCCGTTCTCTCTCAGCTCCGGAGGTCAGAGCTCTGGGAGGGCTGCCAGCAGGTGTCGGCTCTGGGGGGCTGGCTGGGCTCTCCTCGGGAGGTTCTGGGCCAGAATCTGCTTGCAGACCCATTCAGGTGGCTGCAGAGCTCAGTCCCTGGCGGGCGCAGGACTGGGGTGCCGTTTCCTCGCCAGCCGTCCAGGGACGGCTCTGTTCCCCTACGGCCGGTCCACATGCCTTCCTCAGTGTCCAGCGGGCGCAGGCTGAGGTCCTGCTGGACCTCACAGCTGCCTGGCCCTCTAGGTGGGTTGGACCGTGACACCTAGCAGGACAGGACGGTGCCCCCAGGTCCACGGGATCCCGGGGAGGCCGGCGTGGGCCTGGAGTTGGTGCCCCGCCTACTCGGGCACCGCTCCCGGGGCGTCCCTCAGTCACGCGGACGTCTCTCTCCCTGGGGCGTGAAGATCCAGAGCTGCTGAGTCAGGGTGACAGTCCTCGTCCCTGTGACACTTTCAAAGAGCACTTATTGAGCACTTCTGTATTCCTGCGGGTGCTGTGTGTTATGCAGGATAAAAAGCAACGGGCTGTTTCTTCTCACTGGGCAGCTGGGACAGACGGTGCCCAGCTCAGTCGCCCACGGCACCCGTGGGATCTTCCTGTTCGCGGATGCTCCCTCCCTTCCACAGAGTCGCACAGAACCTCCACGCAACCTTCTGTACACCTCGCATCGCCTGGAGGCTGCTGGTGCCTCGTACAGCGCACTTGGTCCCTGAAGGCTTGTGATTCTGATGGAGAAGCCGGTCTGTGTCCAGCATGGACGCGGCTCTCATGACCCGACACAGTGTGCGTCGACAGCGATGTCACTTTTTTCAGATATTTTCAATCTGCAGCCAGTTGATCTGCAGATGCAGAACCTGGGGATATGGGAAGAGGACTGTCTTAGACCTGGTGAGATCCAAGGCAGCCGGTGCTCCAGGGCAGGACGGCTGGGAGAACCCAGCAGGCTGTGAGCTCCGTGCCGCGCCCTGGACCCGGGCACGGCTCTCCTGGGCGCCTGACTCAGCAACCCTGGGTGTGTCCTGGATACCTGTCTTGTGGATGCTCTCGAAACAGAATCCTCAGGTGCATGGACCTCAGTTTTCCTGCCTCTAAAACAGAGGAGCTGGCCTCCCGCAGACTCACGGGAGGATCAGCCGCGGGAGGGCACATCCCCTTATTGAAAAAGTGTCAGTGTCATTATTATTTTGCGTGTGTGGTATTGGCGACTGAACCCAGAGGCAGCCTGCCACTACGCTGTGTCCCCATCCCGTTTTATTTTGAGACAGGATCTCGCTCAGTGGCTGAGGCTGGCCTCAAACTTGTGATCCTCCTGCTTAAGCCTCCTGAGTCGCTGGGATTACAGGCATGGGCCACTTCCATGTCATTATTTTGAGGCGTGGCAGGGCTTGGTTCCAACATGGCCCTGGGAGAGAGAGTCCATTGGGCATTCACAGGGACATCATAGGAAAATAAGTGACCGGCAGGGGGTTTCCCTAAGGGAAGACTTACAGAGAGGGGGGTGGGTGGGTGGTAGCACAGACGACCCCCGGCGCCTCTGCGTGGGTGGGAAGGGACCAGGTGGGCCTGACGAGTGAAGCCTGCACCTTCATGACCCAGCTGAGGGTCTCCCACCCGGAGCCGGCCAAGAGCAGAGCCGCCTCCGCTGGGAAGGAGGTGCTACCCACAGGGCAGGGCTGCGGCCCGTCTCCCTCGGCTAAGGACCCTTGGCTTGGGAGCCACGGTCTGACGACATGACAGTGATAGATATTGTTCAGAACAGCCCCAACTCAAAGTCCCTCCGTGACGGAAGGCGCGCACCGATCGCGCTGTCTCTCAAGGCGACGATGCCACTCAGGCAACATTTTCTTAAAAAAACACAAGCTACCGACAAACAAGCTGGAGGAAAGTCAAAAACATGGTGTCGAGAAAATGGAGCCAGACGCCGCAGGGCACGCTGCGCGGTCCTCCTCGGGGGCCGGAGAGCGGCAGCCGTGGGGTGGCAGCCACCGTGAGGACGTCCAGGGAACTCTCCAGGGCCTGGGAATGGCCTGCCCCGTGGGGGGGTGTGTATAAACACTCACTTGGGATGCATGCGTCTTGCTGCGAATCCCACCCACGGAAAGGAATAAAGGGTCGCAGCGTCGCGTGTTGAATCTAGGGTCAGCACTGGGCACCTGTTAGCCACAGCCTTGAGTCCCACTCCACAGGTACAAGGACGTCCACTCTACATCCGGGAGCTCCCCGGGCCTGACTCGAGCCCTTGGCTGTCAGGAAGGCCAGCAGGTCCAGGGCTTGGGCCATGTGATT